>NC_140472.1:10055559-10280559 GCF_051167445.1 Perissodus microlepis | reverse complement strand
ACATCAACCTTTCAGAGGAGACTGTGTGAATCAGGCCTTTATGGTCAAATAGGTGCTAAGAAACCACAATTAAGGAAAAGCAACAAGCAGAAGAGATTTGTTTGGGCCAAGAAACACATGGACATTAGACCAGTGGATATCTGTGCTTTGGTCTGATGAGTCCAAATTTGAGATCTTTGGTTCCACCTGCCATGTCTTTGTGTGACACAGAAAAGATGAATGGATGGTCTCTACATGCATGGTTCCCACCGTGAAGCATGGAGGAGGTGGTGTGATGGTGTGGGGGTGCTTTGTGGCACAGTTGGGTTATTCGAAATTGAATGCACACTGAATCAGCATGGCTACCACAGCATCCTGCAGCAACAGGCCATCCCATCCCATGCCTTCAGTGAGAATCTACAACGTAAATAGTTATAAAAATAAATTAAAACCATTAAATGAGAAGGTGTGCCTGGGAGACTTTGGGAGACTTGGGAGCCTTGGGAGACTTTCACATTGACTCAGTAATAGCAACATATTTTAATGAGATGCAGGGGCAAAAATAACCACTGCATGTGACTGCTGAGACTAATGTGTACTCAAAGTTTTAGATGAATTTGTTTGGAAACTGAACTGTTCTTCATGCAGCAGGGTGCAAAGATGAAGCTTCTGTCTGAGTAATAATGTGGGAAATCTGTTTTATGTCTCTGAACGAAGAAAACAAAATTGGCCAATATATCGGAATATCCGATTTTTAAATGACCAAATATCAGTATCTGTATTAAAAATCAGAAATTGTCCAGGCTGTAGGATGAACAAGTTAACACAGTTCTCTTTTCCTCAACAGGTTCGATTATGGTGATCACTATTGGAGGGTGAAAAGCAAGTACTTCAGCTGTCAGTGTGGATCTAATAAGTGTCGTCACTCAGTTGCTAGTAAATAGAAACTCACTGATTCCTCTTTGTTACTGTGGCCTCTAATGTAAGAAACACTGCCTCCTGAACCAGATACCATGTAAGAGTAATGTCATGACTACAAGCAGTTATATTGTCTGATATTTACCTGAAATGAAAGAGAGACATGTTTTAATCACCAAAGCACAAGATCTAACTTATTATAATGAAGTTACTTTTCTGCCAGAAAAAATAGTGCTAATGAAGACTGAGAGACTAACAGATGATTTTTACATTCATGGATTCTTCCTTTCATATTTCTACATGTGGAATAATGAAGTTAACTGATTTGTGGTAGTCTGAGTTCTTTTGTGAACTTTTAAGTTTTTAACCTCATGTTTGCTTTGTAGTCATTAAACATATTTTATATCATCTGTGGTATTTTTTTGTGTTAATAGAGAAATGTGTCAGTAGTTGCAGCTTTTTTTCCCTTTTTGCCGGATGATGTCTGTGTTACATTTGGTATTCCAGTCCATCTCAGGCTTCTTGGATTGATGGTAGTGATGTGTCGGTCGCGAACGAAACGGCTCTTAGAGGCGACTCTTTAAAGTGAACGACACGAGCCAGCTCTTTATTGGGAGCCTTGTTTTTGTTTTGTTTTTTCTTTCTCTCACCCTCTCTCTCGCACTTTTTTTCCGCTTCACTCCGCATGCGAGCCTTGTGCTTTGCGCTGGGAAGAGGGGGAGGGGCGGTAGTTACACTCACAGTAGCACAGGAACAGTGCCGGAGGGAAAGAGAGAGGAAGAGAGCCAGGAACAACAACGTCACATTAGAAAGGTATAGTAATCATCCACAACTATTTTCAGTTGCAGATGATAAAGGATTCAGAAAGTTTATTCATGCAGGCCCATATGACAGAGAATGTGCATCTTCTTTTTTATATTTTTTTCATATTTATATTTAATTGTGTTGTGGTTTGCAGTGTTTTGTGTTGTTTCACTTTAAATTTGTTTAAAAGGAAAAAGCTGAAAATTTAAATAGTTAAAAGTTGAAATGTAAATAGTTGGTTTTTGTATTATGATTTATTTATTACATTTTATGTGGAGTGAATAAATAAAAGTATACCTACGGTGGCCCCTAGAGTCAAAGCACGTACAAACCCCGAAGCATATACAAACTCCAAAACACGACACAAGTGCTCCAGGATGCTAGGCGCAGTGTTGAGCTTTTTGTTACCTAGTGGCTACACAAGCCAAGAAGTACCAACGACCGGATTTGGTGTGTGGTAGTAACAGGTAAATGAACTTTTTTTTTTTTTTAATTATTTGAATATATATGAGTGCTTGTGTATAAATACACAAACAATACACATATACTTTCAATTGTGTAATTTAAGTGATCTAGATAGCTCTGTTTTGGAAGTTCCGTTAACGCTAGAAATGTGTTTTGGAATTTGTACGTGCTTTGTCTCTAGGGGCCACCATATATATTTATATATAAACATATATAAATAAAACCACGTGTTTTTTGGGTTTTTTTTGTTTTTTATTTTACATTAGTAATTCCTTTTGTGCATAATTTTATATTGTTGTTAATAATATATTAATTAAAGCAACAAAACAACCTGAAGAGCCGGCTCTTTTAAGTGATCTGAGCCGAAAAAGCCGGTTCTCTAAAAAGAGCCAGAAATCCCATCACTAATTGATGGGTTTGAGAGTATAGATTGTATACAAAGAAGGTAAATCTAGCCATACAAATCTTTTTTTTTTTTTTTTTTTTTTTTTTTTTTAAATTATAGCCATCACTGTTAACAAAACGTATGACGCCTTTTGTATGGCCTCCTTTAACAACGTGCTAACCTTTTTTACAATCAATATTGTATGGATGTATCGAAGCTGGATGTGACAATTTGTTTAAGAGCAGGGGTTTGATGAGAAATTTACAGCCCAGTAAAACCACTGCATAAAAACTGATCCCTTTCGTTTAGATTAAAAGGGAAAAAAAGTACAAAATTAATATGCAATTAACCGGTGATTTACAAAGATTATGAACAGCATGTTTTAATTTAAGTAATCCTCTTCCACTCCTCCATGATGATGTCGCGGAGTTTGTGGATGTTAGAGACCTTGCGCTCCTCCACCTTCCATTTGAGGATGCCCCAGAGATGCTCCATAAGGTTTAAGTCTGGAGTCATGCTTGGCCAGTCAGTACCTTTACCCTCAGTTTATTTAGCAAGGGACTGCTCTTTTTGGATGTGTTTGGGGCTGCTATCATGTTGGAATATTGTCCTGTGGCCCAGTTTCTGAAGTGAGGGGATCATGCTCTGCTTCAGTGTGACACAGTACATGTTGGCATTCATGGTTGCCTCAATTAACTCCCTATAGGGCTGGGCCATATCATACCGTTCATGGTAATACCGGTATAATGTTGGGCAACGATAAGAAAATGAAATATTGCGATAGAATATGGGTAAAACGCGCATGCGCAGTGCCTTTGTCTTCATGCCGACATGGCAGAAAAAGCATGGCGGCAATGGAGAATGAGAAGGGCGAAAGCGGATCGTTGAATGAAACAGATGAACCAGAATTGGTTTGTTAAAATGGTGCAACTTCAGTGGTGTGGAACGAATAGTTAAATTCAATTCAGTTCAATTTTATTTATATAGCACCAAATCACAACAAAAGTCGCCTCAAGGCGCTTCATAGATACAGAGAAAAACCCAACAATCATATGACCCTCTATGAGCAAGCACTTTGGCGACAGTGGGAAGGAAAAACTCCCTTTTAACAGGAAGAAACCTCCGGCAGAACCAGGCTCAGGGAGGGGCGGCCATCTGCTGCGATCGGTTGGGGTGAGAGAAGGATTATGACTCGTTCCTCTCCTTCAAGGAACAGAAGTTATAGACATAACTATTCGTTCTCTTTCAGTCAATTCACTCGGTACAACACATAAGTATGGTATACACGTATAGTATATATAAGTATACACGCCCCACAGAGCAGCCACTGAACCGGAATCGGACCACCACATCCTTAGTGAGTGGTAGACCCAGCAGAAAGGACAGCATGAGCCACCGAAGGGGCTGTAATGTCCAACCGATAAAACCGCGCAAAAGTGTGCGGTGATGCCCAACTAGCTGCCGCACAAATGAGGTTGCCATCCCCCTGGTGGAATGAGCTCTCACCCCGTGGGGCAAAGCAAGACCTCTGGTGCCATATGCCAGTGAGATAGCTTCTATAATCCAGTGGGACAGCCTCTGTTTGGACAGAGCTCTAGCTCTATTTGGATTAGCGAAGCAGACAAACAGCTGGTCACTTAAACGCACATTCTGAGTGCGCTCAATGTAGGTGCGTAGCACACGCACTGGACAAAGAAAATGCATCCTCCTCTGCTCCTCAGATGCAAAAGGAGGGGAGCAAAAGCTCAGCAACTCAAACTCCATTGAGCTATAAGATACGACCTTGTGGCCATCAGGAGAGAACTGTGTGCAGGAGGGATGCACAGACAGCGCATGAAGGTCACCCACTCACTTTGCCAAAGCCAAAGCGAGAAGTAATGCAGTCTTATATGAAAGAAATTTCATATCCACAGACTCAGTGGGTTCAAACGGGGGGCTATAAAGGGCCTCCAGCACCAAAGACAAGTCCCAAGCAGGGACATTGGACTTAAGCACGGGCCTCAGCCGGCGAACTCCTTTCAGAAAACGTATGGCGAGGGGATGTGCGCCTAGTGTCACTCCGTCAAAGCCAATATGACAAGCAGATATAGCTGCTAAATAAACCTTAATTGTCGAAAATGAAAGGCCCTTATCCAGCAGCTCCTGCAGGAATGTCAAAACAGCCACAATAGAGCACTGAAATGGGAGAGTGTGGCGGTCCTGGCACCATTGCTCGAAGGCTCGCCATTTGTATGCGTACAAGCCTCTAGTAAATGAGGCCCTAGCGCTCTGAATTGTCGCTATCACACTAGGTGGCAAATCCTTAGCAATCAAGTTTAACCTCTCAGCAGGTAAGCATGAAGGCGCCACAGATCTGGGTGCGGATGAAACACTTCTTCTCCCGCCTGAGAGAGGAGATCCCTGCGGAGAGGAAGCTGCCAAGGACTCGCTGCTAGCAGGCTGATTATCTCTGCATACCACGACCTTGTGGGCCACCAAGGGGCCACTAGAATCAGAGAGAGGGAATGCCGACGCACTCTCTCTAGAACTGGAGATATCATTTCCACTGGGGAAAATGCATACAGGAGCACGTCTGACTATTGGTGCGCTAGCGCGTCCAAGCCCAAGGGTGCATTGTGGTCGATTATGGAGAAGAACAGGATGTTAAAGGGTGTAACCTCCATTCTCTCACCAGAGGACCCCCCTGGAGAGAAGGTCCGGCCCCAGGTTCAGGTGGCCCGGGACATGGGTGGCTCTTAGAGACAGAAAATGAACACTGCACCATAACAGGAGAGAGTGAGACAGCTTCAACAGGGGAAGAGAGCGTGTTTCTCCCTGCCTGTTTATGTAAGACACCACTGTTAAATTGTCCGTCCTGACTAAGACATGCTGGCCCTCCAGGACTGGACGGAAATGCTTTAGAGCTAAGAACACTGCTAACAGCTCTAAGAGGTTGATGTGCAGCTGGCGCTGGGCTGCGGACCAGATCCCTCTAACTGATGCACCCTTGCACAGCGCTCCCCACCCTCTTAGGGAAGCATCTGTGGACACCACCTTGCGAAACAACACCCTCCCAATCCGAGAGCCCTGATGCAGCAGCCTGGGCTCCCTCCCAGGACTGAGAGCTAGCATGCAAGACGCGGTTACCGGCAGCCTCCTCCAGAGGTGACGCGATGCACACAAACGGTGAGAGAGAGTCCAGCGTTGAAACGCTCTCATTTTTAACAGTCCAAGTGGCACTACGGCGATCATAGATGCCATCATGCCCAACAAGCTTAATATCGTCTGGAAACACAGTCTGCATCCCAGCTGAAACTGAGCGAGGCAGCGATGAAATGCTGCCACTCTGAGCTCCGACAAACGTGCGCGGCTGGAAAGCGAGCATATTTCCAAACCGAGAAAAGTAATCTGCTGACTCGGGATTAGCGAGCTCTTTTGAAAGTTCACAGAGAACCCCAGTGTCTGAATGTGTGACAGAACCAGCGACAGCTGTGTCTCCGCCTGCTCTCTGGAGCAAGCTACGAAAGCCCAGTCGTCTAGGTAGGCTAAGATGCGGATGCCTCTCTCTCTGAGGGGCGCTAGCGCTGCCTCGGCACATTTCGTAAAGGTGCGAGGAGCGAGCGACAGGCCGAACGGCAACACTAGGTATTCGTAGGCTACGCCCTCGAATGCAAACCTCAGAAACTGCCTGTGTTTCGGGTGTATAGCCACATGAAAATAAGCATCTGTTAGATCGATTGCTGCAAACCAATCTCCCGGGCCGACTGCATTCAAGAGCTGTCTGAATGTTAGCATCTTGAACCTGTACGTTCGTAGATACGTGTTCAAGACTCGCAGGTTGAGGATGGGACGAAGCCCTCCCCCTTTTTTTGGAACAACAAAATAACAGCTGTACCAACCTTTGTCTGTCTCCGAAGCGGGGACCACTCGTATTGCTCTTTTCTGCAATAGTGCCTTTATTTCATCTCTGAGTATCATGGCTGTTACGATATTACTTCAGGAAGCAGACATGACACCGTCTTAGGTTTTAGCCATCACTTTTTTATTATATCTCTACACCACCCTCCAGTGGCTTCCACATGAACTGCACCTTAAACAAAAGCTGTTCACTCATATCATGACCCTTTTTTTTTTTTTTTTTGGTCAAAGCATATACTCGAAACATAATGTTCATTTTATTCCTCAAAAAGCCTTCTGGGTTTGGAAACAATACGTCCACTCGCAGTTTTGGGTGGGGAACTTGGAAACTCTGTGGGAGTGACATTTTTACTTTGCATGTCCATCTCACTTTGTCCCCGTGTTTTATCACGCTCGTTTTGCT
This sequence comes from Perissodus microlepis, assembly GCF_051167445.1. NCBI lineage: Eukaryota > Metazoa > Chordata > Actinopteri > Cichliformes > Cichlidae > Perissodus > Perissodus microlepis. The sequence goes on along the minus strand of NC_140472.1, from coordinate 10,273,708 downwards.
GTGTCACGTTTTGATTGTCCCTTGACTGCCTTAGAAACTTTCTGTTCCTTCTATATGTCTGTCCATCAGGCATCTGACAACATAAGATCTTGGATGTTCAGATAAACCTGTCACCTGAGCTGGATTCCATACACCGTGTTGCCACATTCTGACAGTGTCACCAACCTGCAGTTGTTCAAGTGCTTTGGTTCCTTGGTTAAAGTATTCTCTCTGTTTCTGTTGTCTTGTTTCTAACAACCGCTGCACTGTCTTAGTGACCATGTGGGGTTTCAATCTTTGCGATGTTGTTGGAAGTCTTGTCCTTATGCGTCGACCCATTAGCAGCTGGGCTGGTGATGCTCCAATGTCCTCCAACGGTGTACTCCTCAGATTCATTAATGATAGATACAGGTCATTCCCCTCGGCTTTTGCCTTTTTTTTTAACAAGAGTTTCACTGTTTGTACTCCTCTCTCTGCCATTCAGTTTGACTGTGCATGGTGGGGGCTCATAGTGTTGTGACAAAACCCCCACTCTTTTGCAAAGTCTTGGAATTCACGGGAGCTGAACTGTGGTCCGTTGTCTGAAATCACTGTTTCAGGAATGCCGTGTCTGGCAAATTGTGACTTAAGATGAGTGATAACTGTTGCACTTCTTGTGTCCGACTTCATCCACTCAACCTCAATGACCTTCGAATAGTAATCCACTAAGAGGAGATATTCCTGCTGGTCAAAGATAAATAGGTCCACACCTATCTTCTGCCAGGGTCTTTCTGGAACACTATGTGGATGTAGTGGCTCTTTGTTCTGTCGTTTCTGGTGAGTACTGCACACATCTCTGTGATACTCTGTGACATTCCAGGCCAAAAGAGTACTTCTCTCGCTCTGCGTCTGCAGCTTTCAATACCCAAGTGACCCTCGTGAATGTGCTTCAGCATTTCTGCTCTCAGTGCTACAGGAACAATAAGCTGCTCTCCTTTGAACAGAACTCCATCCACTACTGAAATTTGTTCCCTGTAATTCCAATATGCTTGGATTTCTGTTGCAGCTTGGTTTCTTGCTTCTGGCCATCCATCCAGAACTGCCTCTGTAAGTTTAGTCAGTGTCATATCATTCCTTGTTTCCTGTCTGAATTCCTCTAGTTTTGCACTTGTCACAGGTTAAGTTGGAAATTACCATGTGCACCTGGTCTTCTATCTCATTATCAGATGAGCTGGTCACTGGCAAATATGCTCTGGATAATGTGTCTGCGATGTACATTTCACTTCCTGGCTTGTACTGTACTTGTACCTGATATTTTTGCAGTCTCATTAGGAGTCTCTGTATTCTTGCTGGAGCACTGCTCAACGGCTTTTTCACTATCACTTCTAGTGGTTTGTGATCTGACTCCACGTTCACTTCTCTTCCATACACGTACTGATGGAAACGCTCTGCACCAAACACAATTGCCAACATCTCCTTTTCTATTTGTGCATAACGCTGTTCAGTCTCTGTTAATGAGCGTGATGCATAAGCAACTGGCTTGCCCTCTTGTAGTAAGACAGTACCGAGTCCACTTTTAGAAGCATCGACAGATAGTGTTACTGGAAACTGTACATCATAGTATCTGAGCACAGGAGCTTCAGTAAGAATTGTTTCCAATTTGTTGAACGCGTGCTGATGCTCACCTTCCCACTGCCATGCAGCATCATCTCTGGTAAGGCCGCGTAATGGCTCTGTTTGTTGTGACATGTTTGGAATGAACTTTGCTAGGTATGTTACCATACCCAGAAATCGCTCCACATCTTTTTTGCACTCTGGTGTAGGCATTTTCTTTACTGCCTCTATCTTGCTCTGATCTGGTTTCAAACCATCTGCCGAGAAGATGTGGCCAAGGTATTTAATTTCCTCCAGGCCTACCTTGCATTTGTCCTTGTTCAGCTTAAAATTTTTTGCTCTTGCTCTCTCAAGCACTTGCCACAGTCTGTCGTCATGCTGTAGTTTAGTCTCTCCCCAGATCAAAAGGTCGTCTATGTACATCTTGACGCCATCAATCCCCTCAAACAGCTGCCTCACCGTCCTGTGGAATACTTCTGGAGCTGAATTAATTCCAAAAGGCAGGCGAAGGAATCTGTAACGACCAAAAGGTGTGTTGAATGTACAGAGACAAGAGCTGGCTTCATCCAATTTAAGTTGCCAAAATCCTGAGCTCGCGTCCAGCACAGTGAAGTATTTGGCCTTTGCCAGTCGGCTCGTTATCTCTTCAACTGTTGGCAACTGGTCGTGCTCTCTCATGACTGCTGTATTGAGATCACGTGGATCTAGGCAGACTCTCAGTCGTCCAGTAGCCTTTTCCACAATGACGATTGGATTCACCCACTGGGTAGGCTCTTCAATTTTTGTAATCACCTCCATTTTTTCCATTCTGTCCAGTTCTATTTTTAGATTTTCTCTCAAAGTGACAGGGATTTTTCTCGGTGGATGAACTTTTGGTGCCACGCTATCATTAATTTGAATGGTGTGTTCTTGCTCAAGGCAACCTATGCCCTCAGACACATCAGCAAATTCTTTGAAGATGTCCATTTCATCACTTTTATTCAGTGCCATCACTCTCTTGATGAGTCCCATTTCTTCACATGTTTGAATTCCCAGAATTGGCTTGGTTTCTGATTTTATGACAATGAACTCCAAAACAAAACTTTTCTTTTTGTATTTCACTCCCCAAGTGCACTTTCCTTTAACTGCTATTTTGTCTCCGGTGTATGTTGACAACCTGACATTTGTGGGTCTAAGCATTTGCTTATTTCCTATTCTTCGTAGTAGACTGTATGGAACCACATTGGCTTGTGCACCAGTATCAAGTTTGAATTTCACAGGTTTGTGGCCAACTTTTATTTCTACAGTCCATTCATCTGTTAGTGTCTGTGTTTTTTCATTTACAGCCCCAATGAACAGACTTGCCTGCTGATCCGTGGCTTCACCGGCGACAGTGTGCACTTTTCTCAATCTACACATTCTGGCAAAGTGATTCATTTTCCTGCAGTTCTTACACTGTTTGCCATAAGCAGGGCATTGGCGTGATGCATGCTTAGTTCCACATCGTTTGCAATTAAACGTGCTTGCTTGGTCTTTGTCGTTCGGTTTCATCTTACTTTGTCTGTCTTTTTTCTTTACTTTCATGTGCAGAGACTTGAGCATTGTGATCCTCCTCGTGCTTGATTTGAGCTTTTGTGGTCTCAGCTGCAATGCAAAGCTGAACTACTTTTTTGAGAGTAATGTCATCTTCTCTTAACAGCCTTTCTCTCATTGCATCCGATGTAATTCCACACACTACGCGATCTCTGATGAGGGATTCTTGCAGTTGTCCAAATTCACATGACTTGGCTTTAGCTCTGTGACTCCGTGTACTGGCTAATTGGCATATCCCCTTGCACACACGTGAAAAACCTTTCATAGGTTATGTTCTTCTTTGGGTTACAGTATTCCTCAAATTTCTCCATTATTTTCATCAGCTTATGCTCATCACCATTTTCCGCAAACGTGAAGGTATTGTACACTTCAACCGCCTCCTCTCCAGCAACGTGAAGAAATAGTGAAGACTGTACCTTGGGTGGCTTGCTAGCACCTCCTGTAGCCGCGAGATACAGCTCGAACCGTTGCCGAAACCGTTGCCGAAACAGTCTCCAATTTTCCGAGAGGTTCCCTTGCAGCAAATCAAGTCCAGCTGGCGGCTTAAGCCCTTCCATGTGCGCAACACTCTTGTATAGCCTTATCAGTTCACTTCTGATACCATGTTACGATATTACTTCAGGGAGCAGACATGACACCGTCTTAGGTTTTAGCCATCACTTTTTTATTATATCTCTACACCACCCTCCGGTGGCTTCCACATGAACTGCACCTTAAACAACAACTGTTGTCGCCCCCCAGTGTGTCTGCAGGGGACTGCATCACCTGCCTGACCTGGCTCATTCTGCCTGCAGGCTGAGCATTTGTGATTGTTTGAGAATAAACAACACTCTTTATTGATTGTAACATGGAAACATGTACATTCATACATTTTGTTGGAGGCACCTTTTCTGGGGCACAACAATGAAAAACAGCGGGAACACTCGATGTGGTCACCTGAACATTTAACACACCTGAACAGGGAGTTACCTGAGGCATTTTGTGTGCAGGGGTTTTGTGCTTGGGAGACAGTGTTAGGAAAGTGCAGCGCCTTCTGGGGCTGACAACCTGAACAGAACTTAAGCGGCACCTCTTGGGCGGCAACAGAGGGGTAAAAGCAGCGTCTCCCTGCTGCTGGACCCCTTCTCCACTTGAAACCACAGCTAGGAGGGCTGAGGCTTCTTCCTCCTGGGCATTGGGTCCCGCCGGGGGCCCGAGGGTGGGCCTTTGCTCCAGGCCGACTGGCGGGCCGGAGGATGTGCTCTCGCTGGCGGCTCACCCGCTTGAGCAGTGGGCACCAGTCTCTTGCCAGTCGGCAGAGGAGCGGCGGGCCTGTGAGAGCTAACTGCGGGCTTGGGCTTGGGCTGACGTCTGGGGATGATGTCGTGGAGAGCTTCCGTCTGCTTCTTCCTCAGATCGAATCTAGCCTGATTGGCTTCAAGTGAATGTCCGAATAACCCAGCCGCAGACACTGGTGCGTCCAGATATACAGCTCTGTCCCTATCCGGGACGTCAGAGAGGGTCAGCCACAGGTGTCTCTGCGCCACTACTGTCGAAGCCATGCCTCTGCCCAGGGAGAGCGCTGCACAGCGAGACGCACGGAGGATGTGATCTGTGGTGACTCTGACCTCGTTAAGAAGAGGTGCCAGCGGGCTGTCATCAGGAACCAGCAATCCGAACTCCGCCAGGCACATTGCCTGGTACGTCTGGAGCATGGTGACGGAGCTCATGGCGCGAGCAGTGCCAGCCTGAGCCCGATAAATCTTCTCCAGCTGCGAAGCAGAGAATCTGCAGTGCTTGGACGGCAGAGTTGCGGGGCCGCCGACACCATGGTTATGGGACGGGGCCAGATAAGCAGCCAGAGACGGCTCCATAGGGGGTGGGTTAGCTAAGCCAGCCCCCTCGGCGCCGTCCAATTCCATGTACTGTCCATAGCCAGGCACAGTGACGCGGATAGACAGAGGTTTGTCCCATGATGCTGTTAGCTCGCAGAGAAAGTCTGGGAACCTGGGAAGGCAGTTTTTGGCCGTTGCGGGCTCCGGTGGGAGGAAAAAATCCGCGAACCGCGACGGCTTCTGAGCTGGCGGAGGAGAGGGCCAGTCCACCTGCAGCTTCTCAGCAGCACGGCAAAACAGGGAGAAAAGAGAGGTGTCATCGTGGCCGACTGGCGCAGCAGCGGCGGCACATTGGGCCGACAATGAGCTCTCCTGCTCATCCTCCGACAAACCATGGATGTCCAGGCCGATGTCCAGCACGTCGTCGTCTTCCTGGGGAGCGCTGGCGGGCTTCAACCCAGGCTGAAGCCCGTCAGCGCTCCTGCATGGTTCCGGCTCGTCATCGGCTAACCCGTCAACATATTCCATGTGGTCAGCCCAGCTAATTGCGGGGACATAGACCGGAAAATCCTCGTCTTCGGACTTGGACGAAGCCGGGGCTCCAGACTCGGAAAGGAGAGGGTCATGCCGTGCGACAGCCGAGCGTCCCAGCACTTTTTCCACAAACGTCACCCGTCTTTCCAGGGTCGAGCACCGGAGCTGGCAGCAAAACGCACAGGCTTCGGGCTCCGTCAATGCTCTCCTAGCGTGGACGATCGCCAGGCAGACAGGGCAGGCATCGTGCTGGTCGCTGTCGTCCAAAGAGAAACCGCATCCCTGAGGACAGGGGCGAACAGAAGATTTCTGCTTTGCTCGGTTTGGAGTCCATTCCAAAACGCAAAGCGAAACGCTGCACAGGAAAAACTTGACATTAACGCTCCGCAGGCAGCCTACACACCAAGGCTAACACCAACAGGGGCAGTTAAGCTAAGTTCAAGTCGGCAAACAACGGAGCTAACTAGCAGCAGCTAGCTAGCCCAACTCAGCAGAGGTGTTCTCAGCGAGGTGAAGAGCGTAAGAACTGAAGGATGACTGTGATGACAGCGGCTATATGTGCAGGCGGGGCCGTGTGCGTGTCATCACACGTCATCTGCCTTAAAGGCGTGAATAAAGGTTTCTTCAGCCAGGACACGCGAGGGCGTGATATCCCATACTTATGTGTTGTACCGAGTGAATCGACTGAAAGGGAACTGGTTTGGCTTTCGTCCGTCAGATACACACCAAAGCACAATTTTTGGTAGAGCATGCAAGCGGGCCGTTGTTATTACCGTGTTTTTCGGAAAATAAGTTGCTCTTAAAATCCTTTGATTTTCTGAAAAAATCGACAGTGCCCCTTATAATTCTTATGTAGGATTCTGGAATTCTGGTTGTGCTTACTGTGTGTGTATCAATATTTCTCCCATTTTTAAGTATTACTCCTCCATAATTGTATTTCTGTTGAATCAAAGTACTTTTACTATATCTTAGTACTTCTGCTCAATCATAGTATTTCAGCTAAATCATAGTATTTTTGCCAAATCATGGTTTTTGTGCCAAATCATAACATTTGTGTTATGTTATAGTATTACTACTAAGTGGAGGAATTTCTGTCATGTTACAGTATATGTGCTGATTACAGTATTTCTGCTAAATCATAGTATTTCTACTATATTATATTTTTCTTTCTAAATATAGCATTTCTGCTATATAATTGTATTTCTGCTATGTTATAATATTTGTGCTAAACCAGACTATTTGTGCTGAAACATAGTATTTCTGCCAAATGATAGTATTTCTGTCAAATTATAGTATTTGTACAAAACATAGTATTAATTTAAAATTACAATATTCATAGTTCTTCACAGTGTCTCTGGTAAATCACAGTATTTCTGCTATGTTGTACTATTTTTCTAAATCATAGTGTTTCTGTAATGTTTAAGTATTTTTGGCTAAATATATTCTTTCTGTTATCTTATACTATTTCATAAACAGTAAGTACACAGGCTCTCTGATTATACTATTCTATACTCTGATTATACTATTTCTCCTAAATTCTTGTATTTTTGAGAAGTTATCATGTTTCTGGTAAGTTACGATATTTCTGCTAAGTTCTGCTACATTTTAGCAAAGTTCCTTTGCTTCTGCAAAGTTTTTACAATTTCTGCAACTTTTCAGCTTTTTCAGCTAGTTTTTGCAGACAGCTTCAGCTTTAAAGCATCCACACAGCATTTTCGCAGGAAATGCAAATTTTTCTAGTTATATAGTTACTTCTTCAAAAAAGTAACTGAGTTTTGCAAACAACAGTTTTTTGCAGCTGTTTACCTAAAAATGCAGCCAAGGCGGGTTTTTTAAATAAACATTTCAAACTATTTACGGAACAATCCTGTGTTCTGCATGAAATCTGATGCCACACAAATTATTTGTGCCACTCCAAAACATAATTTCTATCCACTATGAGATAAAGGAGAACAACAGCCTGATACCTGCAGGCCTCCTCCAGGCCTGCAGAAGATGTATCACTCCTGTAACACCTGTAGCACTCAGTAGTCGCCTCATTGTTCTGACACACACAACAAAACCATTGTCTACATTACACACTAACTACACAAGATTTGTGCTAAACGTCGCAAATCTCTCACATCTCAAAACACTGCCGTCACTCCTAAAACTTCCCCCCCTTGACTAAACAACTAAATGCCATGTTGCCATATCTTTTTTTTTTTTGATTGGTCCACATGGTACATTTTTCCACCAATAGGAAAGGCTGGGGGAGGAGTTTGTTTTTGCTCACAGGTGGAGAGTGTTTTCCTTATAAAACACCGTTTTTACCGTTTCCTCCGCAGTAAATATAAACAATGATAGTATCCAGGAAGAAAACCAAACATTGCATATATTTTTTATCATAACTCTGGTTTTACGTGGCCTATCAACACAATTTAAAAACTGGTATAAAGTCCACACTTTTTCCGTCAACTGTTCCGTCTGTCCTGCTCACATCTCCAATGGTTGTACACGTTGTCATTAACCTGGCTTCACCCCACATCAGCCACCCCGCTTTGCTAGCTAAAACACCGGTGTCTGCACATAAGGACACTGTCCTAGCCGCGTATATACGAATGTCAGTCGCATCATTGGCTGTGTCCCAATTCAGGGTCTGCACGCTTGAAGTACGCGCACTAGCGTACTACATACGTGTGTACTATAAGTACGAGAAGCGCGAAGTGAGAGGCTTGTGAAATGGGATGGTCTAGCCTTCATAGCGCTGTTCAGGTTGCCTAGCAACCATGATACTAACAGCGAGAAACGTTTCATACAGCATTGCGTGACAGAAATGAAGGAGAAAAAAATGTTTTGTTTGTCATTCATTTTTGTCATGACATCACTTTGATTAGCTTGTGCGCAACACATACCGTGCCAGCAGTGCGCAATTGCGCACGCGCGCAGCTTAGAGGGAACATTGGTGAGTTATTTTGAGGTGACATCAGATATACAGTGTTATACAAGCTGTACCCTGACTACTTTTCATTGTATCAAAGTGTCATATCTTCAGTGTTGTCCCATGAAAAGATAGAATAAAATATTTACAAAAATGTGAGAGGTGTTTATAGTATCTCACTTTTGTCAGATACTATAACACCCCTCACTATATGGGAGATGTTTTAGTCTTAGGCGTTTCTGGTGAAATTTTTACAGTAAACAGAAGATGCACTGACAACATTTAGAATCTGTATTATCAGTGTATGAATGTGTGTGTCAATGGGTGGATGACTGAATGTGTAAAGGGCTTTGGGGTCCTTAGGGACTAAATAAAGCGCTATACAAATACACGCCATTTATCTTTTTTTTTTTTTTTTAATGAAATTTTGAGTTTACTTTGGAAATATTGACCGGAAATCGTTTCGTCCTATATACTGTTTGATTTTCGAAGGGAATCGAACCGACATAATTTTGTTTATATCGCAGTTACATCAGTTTTCGGTGGGTTAGTTGCAATATTTTCAAAAACCGAAATCAGATCTGTCCACAAACAAGCTCTGATTTTGCCGGAAGTCATTTTCATTCCGTGTAACTTGACCCGTGGCTCGTTCTCCTCCCTGTTGCTATGGTAACAGGGCTCGCCCAGGTGGAGCCACTGGCTGGCGTCTTGTTGGTCACGTGGGGGTCTGAGGAACAGTAGAGAAAGTGGTAGCTACATTCCCATTAACCGCAAATTCATGGAAACAAACAGCTGCACTGTGATTTCTCCTCGACGAACGATCAGATGAAATTACATCAGTTTTTTCTTCCGTGGGGCAAAGTGCTTTAACGAAGACTGCTTTTAAGTCACAGCGGTCAGCAGTGATTAAGAAAAGAAATGCGGCTACATTATTTGGTGGAAAACAGGTTTACTCACTGTGACATTTCGCGATTTTTCCCTCTGCTGTATTATCTTGTCTTGAGGTGGCTGTCTTTTAGACACGGTGTTCCGTTGTCTCCGCATCCTCTAGCATGAACTTGTAGCGTTGACGCCAGTATAAAAGCTACCTGCGAGGACGTGGGCAGTCCGCCATGAAAATGATGCATCATGGAATGTGAGCGTCTAAACTTTAAGCAACAATTCCACGCCGCGGAGAGTAAAAACATGGAGGTGAGGCAATAACCGACTGAGGCTGATGAAAAAGAGCCTCCCTCAGCTCGTTTTTTTTGTGTGTGTGTGTGTGTGAATGTTTGACTCTGCTGGTCGTGGCCGACACACGCACCCAAAGGACCTGCAGGGGGACGGGACGTCAGTGTGTGTGGTGATGCTTCTTCTCTATTTTTTTTCTGGTGTCAGTTTTGGTTTCTCCAGCAAGGTCTGCGCTATTCCGCAATGGCTCGATTTGAAGACGAACTGTCCAGCCGCTATGGAGGCGGCTGCCCCGCGGCCCCTGCCAGGGGGGGCAGCCGGCAGCCGGGGCCTCCGGGTGGCCAGAGGATGTACAAGCAGACGATGGCCCAGAGAGCCAGGACCATGGCCATTTACAACCCAATTCCAGTCAAACAGAACTGCCTCACCGTCAACCGCTCTTTGTTCATCTTCAGCGAGGATAATGTAATACGGAAATATGCCAAAAAGATCACCGAATGGCCATATCCTTACAACCCAGTAAACTCCCAGATAAGCCGCTCTGTCCTGTATAAAACCCGCATGCCTGACGCCGAACTCCCAGGAAATTTTAAGGGGCCTTATTTAGAGGCAGAAGAAGCCGGCATCTAGAATACTGTTTATTAATTAGTATAAATATATGTTAAGAAAGCAACAATACGTTCAGCTAAAATGTAAAACTTGCACAGCTGGCTCTCTGGTTGTTTCCAGTGTTGGTCACAAGTCCCATGCTGCTAAATGCTGTAGTCATGAGGTTTTTTTTTTTATAATATAGCACATCTAGGTAAGAGCTGAAGTTTATGTGTGATGACATGACTATATGGGCTTGCTCGGTAGATCCTTTTCTTGTCTTCTGGTGAATGCTGTGCTCTGCAGATGGTGCTGTCCAGGGTACTGAACTTCAGCAATCTGCAGGCTTTCCTCAGCAGTGAGGCGGTGGCACTCTGCATGGGTGTGACACAAAACAAACAAGCGCTGAAATGCAGCAGGTTTCAGGTTATAAAGCAGCTCATGTCTGTTTGGTAGATGTTGTGCAAAGTGAGTGAATGCCACCTGATGAGCTTTGTATGCTGACCAAAATCATTTCTTACTGGTGTGCATTTTCATTTTTTCTGAGGAAAAGTCCCTGGAAAGACACCTGTATATGTGCATGAGTGTTCATGCAATTAACTCACATTTAGTTGTGGAATAGTATCCATTGCGTAAGTCACTGGTTGGTTAACCTCTGGCATGATAAAAGTTTTCTTTTATCATTTTTAATGTCGCAGTGCATTAGTGAGCCATTTATCCTGGTGCGCTGCAGGAGGATTTACTGTGGTTCGAAGCAGTTGGAGGCCTGGTGGCTGGAATCCATTGGTCTCCTCCCTCTCCTGAGGATCCTCTCCTACTGGCAGAGCTGTATCATCCCTGAGGGGTACACTAATAACACGACGGCAGTGCAATGTAGGGAGCGAGATACCCAAATGAGCGGTACAAATCTGCATTTAATTTCTTTTAAAAAGCAGACGTTTAATTAAACACTGAAGAACTGCTGCATATCACCAGATATGCATCACCAAGCTCCCACCATACTGGAGACTTAGAGACTGGAGACAACTTTGGGTTGTCTTGCTTTTGCAAAAATCAGGGAGTGTATTAGAAGATAGATATAGCTCTCTAGTAAGGTGCTAGTAAAATAGTACGACTATATTGAAGGGGCACGTCGTGAAAATATTTAGTTTACTGTACTGTATTTTTCTGTGGGTGTAGATGGAGAAAGTAACCATCTATACACACAATTATAATCAGGAGTTGTCATCCTTGATTTTTAGTGTACAAATTTGACTGGAAGTGTTTGTTATAAGTGACCAAGTTGAGGTCTGCAGATCATGAAAAGGTTTTCCTCAACTCGTGTAAGAACAAAGCTGGAAAGATTAGTTTTGTAATGTAAAAGGTTACATTGTTAAATTGTAATAAGTAATGCAATTAAATTTAAATGAAAGGAGTACAACTTATTTAAGTTAGTTTGGTACAGGAATTGCAATGCTAGGTGCTAGGTGTTTGGCAGATGGGAGGTAGTGCATATTCAAACTATTAAAAAAAACCCCACACAGTTCAAAAGAATGCTCTAAAAATATGACAAAAATGGCATTTATAACAAACAATGTAACAAAGGTTATATTTCAAATGTAATCCACATACACTCCAAGCTTTTTATCAACATCACATTTTTACTCTGTAGTTTTTAAAACAATTTTTCCCAGTATCTGACTACAGTTACATTTATTTTATGAGTTCATTATAGAACTCTGTTGTATTAGAACTGTTATATATAATGGAATAAAATTTTCCATTACCGTTTCATTGACTTTGTTTGCAGTACAAATGTAAACATGAGAAAACCAGATATCAAAATTTGAGCCCATAATACCAAATGACTGAACCCAGTCTAGATACAGGGACGCAATCCTGCCCTTTATTCTTCTGATTATACTTACATTATTTGTGTAATTTTATTATGGAGTGCTTCCTGCATAAAGGAGTTTCTGTGCTTCCTCTTCTCCCTAAAGCAGCGTTAGCTTCCCATTTCCAATATTGTGATAGCAGCAGCAGCAAGAGGGAAAGGGAACATTTACAAGATGATAGTGCTGCCAAAAACACAGTAAGCTGAGCTGGAGTTGGGAGACTTAAGCAAGTTAAGATTTTCAATGGAAGTAGATATATTGGATGTTGAATATGAAGCTGCTAGGCAGCAGGGAAAGAGAGAGGCCACAGAGAAGCTTTATGCATATATTGAAGGAAGACATGGTGTAACACAGGAGAATGCTAGTTGTTGGAAGAGATGGAGGCAGATGATCTGCTGTGGCAATATTACCAGTTAACATAAAAGGATAGCTTTGGTTGACCTATGAAGTGATAGCAAAAATGCCGGTGTGTCACCATTGCTCCGCCCAGATGATTGAAACTGAGCTAGGAACTGAACTTGGAACTTAAAAAAAGTGTTGTGTTAGGAAATAATAAACAAACAAAACACACTGAATGCTATACTGAGTCAGTCCTTGAATATATTTCTGCCACAAACTCACTCATCATCTACCCAGTTCTCGTCATTCTTACTATAAAACCCTGATGGATAGGGACATTAGTTCATGAACTATTTCTTCTTCCTTAATACATCATTTCCAAGTTGACACTTAGTAGCTGTTTTACCTGCTCTGTTGTCTAACCTTCCATTGATCTCTCTTGGTATGACAGAAAGATGATGACAAGCAGGCTAAAAGCTTTATCACTGATGGATGAGGTAGCCACAAAAAATAATAACTGCTATGAAATTTAATTGTAGCTTCAAGTGCATGCACTCTGTTTCTTTGAATCTTCTCCAGTATTCCTCTCCAGCCAATCTGATACATAACCTAGCACAATCATTTCAACAGAAAGAGATGTCTGGTGCCAGTGCCAAAACTTTCTATTCATGCATAATGCTGTTACCTACCAATGTAAAGGGGGGAATGGCTTTGTGTCAACCTTCGTCAGGTTTCTATGTCTTGATTTAATGTTTGCTAGTTTTCACAAGACTTCCTTAACACTGTCACTCCATTTGAGTACATGATCTTGGCTACTATTATAGCAAACTGCATTGTGCTGGCCTTGGAACAACACCTACCGGCCTCAGACAAAACCCCAATGTCAGAGCGTTTGGTAAGTAAAAAAGCTGGTTGATTCTTTTATTGTGTTACACAATAGAAACAGCAGTTTGTACATGCAAACACTGTGAGGATTAGCATTGTTATTTTTAACAGATGTCTTTCTTTTGTCTGGAATGCATGCATGCATGTCTCTCTGTAAGTAAATAGTTTCTATTCTGCAAACTCTCTGCTTCCAAAAAGTTTCTGATTTCATTCTTTCCTCTTTTACCTAACTGTGTGCTCATGGGTTTGACCATTTCAAGTAGTATCAAGTATCTAAACTGAAAAGATGTGAAGATACCAGTTTTCCCCTCAGCATGGGTCCTTCCTCCTGAGCGCTGCAGGTTGTGTAGATCCATGCAGAGCTGCCTTTGATCCCCATTGTGTCATTACCACAGGCTACTCCTGCTCCATCTTCCTCCCACCGAACTCTCTTGTCAAGTCTTTCTATTAAAGAGGGAAATAGTGGGAGTTACAATGGCAGGGCTGCTTTAGAAATTAAATACCACATACCATAGATTTCATAAAATGTCTGTGTTTGCCAAGCAAAGTTATGGAGTTGTGACAAGGGCTACAATTTAAGATTATTGCTTTGGGATTGTGTAGTGTCAAAAAAAGGAATAAAAATTAAAAAGCCAAACTGAAAGCTCCCTGCTGTGATGGCCCATTTTGAATAAGGAAGCGGTTGAAAGTAGGTATCAATAGGGCTGTTCGATATAACGATATATATCGGATGACGATATAAAAACGTCTATCGTTTCATTTTACGCTATCGTTTGTTTCGTGGTGTCGCAAAATAAGCTCTTTACGGCAATATTTTTTCATCGTTTTGATGGTCACTGTAGTGGCTATATTCATTTCTTAAAGTTCTCTCTTTCTCTTATATTTTATATAACCACACTACGGACGGACAAGCGCCTGTTTTTATGTGTTGTCATTAGCAACAACGACGGTAAAACCATCGCGTGTCCGCTTGTTTATGTTCCACATAAACCTTTCACAATAAAGCTCAAGATCCTGTTGAGACTTTTCAAAATAAACTGAATCACGTGAAAGAGCAGATTATTTACGGATGAGAAGTAAAAAAGAGCCGCCAGGTGCTAAAAAATAAACCTTAGACTCAAACGTTAGAACAGGCTTTTCCCCGCAGCACGCCGTGTAATAAATACTCACAAAGAAAACGGTGGCCATTACAACTTATGTCTAAAAATGTATAGTTTCATGCATCGGTTAAAACACTCGACTCCAGCTACAGGACGCCCAGCTGGAAACACTTCCACTTCCAGCAAAGATTCACAGAATTTACAGAAAATGTTACATTTTTGTGATTTATATCGTTATCGGGACGATAGAATTGTTATATTGGGATATGAGATTTTGGTCATATCGCACAGCCCTAGGTATCAATACAGAAGGGGGAATAATTATTTGATCCCCTGCTGAATTGGTAAGTTTGCACACTTACAAAGAAATGAACAGTCTCTAATTTTATGGTAGTTTCATTTGAATGAAGAGACAAAATATCAGCTAGAAATAAAAAAAAACAACAAAAAAAAACACTAAAGAAAAAATTAGTATTTGATCCCCTACAATCCAGCCTTAATTCTGGCTCCCACAGATTCGCCGTGTGGTCATGTGTGCTCACACAGATTGCAATCAGTTAGTCAATTAAATACACTTGGTCTGTCAAAGGACATCAGGGACAATATTTTAGACCTGCGGAAGGCAAAAACGGGCTACAAGACCATCAGCGAGGAGCTTAGGGAGAAGGTAACTACTGGTGGTGTGATATTCTGTCGCTCTCTAATAAAATTAAACGATCATAAAACTAAAAAACAAATCTACTATAAGAATTAGAGACTGTTCATTTTTTTCCGAGTGAGCAAACTTAAAAATTCAGCACAAGATCAAATAATTATTTCCACTACTGTGTAGTCTTTTATATGATTTTTATAATCTTATACTCTGTTAATTGTTGATTTGGTTATTTGAAAAAAAAAAAAGGTCTGTTATTCTATTTCACTGCAAGGGAAGTAGTAGAATTCGCCTGTTTGAGGTAACAAAGATATTAGTTGCACTTTTATCAACATGTAATTAACCAAAATGGTGCCTTCAATGAGGTTTCAAGGCATTTGATAAAAGCAGATATAGATCACTTTTCTGGTGATCACACTACTATTTGATGTTGCCATCCAAGTCAGTGCACCCTTTATGCTGATGGATGAACAGGCTGTAGCATGAATGTAGCGTGCCTGTAATGTTACTATGTTACTCTCAGTCTCTCTGTACAAAAAGTTTCATTTTTAAGAGGAAGTTAAAATACTGCTCGAAAACGAGCAGGAGGACATCTACATGTGTAATTGCATTGCAATGGGCAAAATTGGATTAGGGTTATATTATATGTCGGAGTATTCTGAGGTGTGAAGTTGATAACAGATCGCTTAACCGTAACCAATTATTGATTAATGATTACCTTTATGATACCTTTTGGAGTTTGTTTTTTGAATAGATTAAATAGATGCCTTGACCTAAGTTTGAGTACTTTTTTAAAACCTCTTCTCACTTTAAACTCTATTAAGTTAATGGAATGATGAAGCCGAATTAATTATACTGAATCAGTCTACCAGCACTAGTTACACCATGTGTTATTCCTTTTACTGGGGGACACCTCTAGTTTTCTAAATCGTTTCCAGAACTCACAGATTCACAGGGAAAAAAAGGTTTCGATTTTTCGTACTTATAGTTCTTTTGGTGGGTTAAAGCATCTGTAGAGCTTGCTTTGTAGAGGATCACGGACACTTAATGATCTAGATCCTTCTTTTTCATTGTGTATTATTTCACATTCTCTGTCTCAATCTTTATAAATTTATGTCTGCAGTTTCAGAAATCCTTTGCTCTTCTTTCCTCTTACAGGATGACACAGAGCCCTACTTTATTGGAATATTTTGCTTTGAGGCTGGCATCAAGATCATTGCCCTGGGCTTTGCGTTCCACAAAGGCTCCTACCTGCGTAATGGCTGGAATGTAATGGACTTTGTGGTGGTCCTAACAGGGTGAGTAGCACAGGCCTAATGGCTTATGTAACTGCTAACTGACAGAGCCGATGGGCAACAGCGATTAATGAGAGGCGGGAGAGAGCTTTGTTGTGTATGTGTGTGTGTTGCATTTCTAATGATCAGTAGAGCTGAGCCATTCCAGATGGTTGGGTGTTTTCTTCCTGTCTGAATAATCAGTGTCTCAGTAAGGGGAATTGTCTGCAACAGAAGGAAATCAGAGAACACAGCACAGAAAGGACTATAATACAAATCCAGTAAAAGCTTCTTTCTTTCTGTTTTTTCATCTTTAAAATCATGAAAAACAAACGCATTTTCGAGTAATAGCAAGTTTTGTTTTTTTCAGGGGATTGTGTTGAGTTTAAGGCCATGGCTAGTTCCTTCTGACCACTCTGATGAAAGCACTTAGTTGTGGTTTTAAGAAATTTAGAATAGATGGTACAAACCTTTTTGGAAGTCTGTCTCAAACATGCATCAGTTTCTGTCATGTTTGTGTTGAAAAATTTGGCCAAGTTGATTGATTGATTGATTGAATCTTTATTTTGAACATGTTGAAAAAGTACAACAAAATAGAATTAAAAGAGACAAATGAACAAAGGAAAACAAAAGGAAAACGAGCAACCACAACTCCAAATAACTTTCATGTTCAAAAGGAGCAGGAAGAAGCATAAGCTTATTTAATCCCACCCCTTTTCCACTATCTAGTAATCAATAGACTACAGAAATACCTCCTTGCAATTACATTATATGTCATGTGTATTTTTTTTTTTAATTATTCTTTTTTTTTTTTATACATATACATATATGTTTCTATCTATCCATACATACGTATATACACATACGCACATATACACATTTTCAATAACCCCATTAACACCTCAAAGGATACACAACCTACAAATATATATATATACCCATACCAACATACCCGTGCACCCGCACACACATGAAAATATTAGACAAGAACACCCTATCAAATCTCTACCTTTTCCCTGTACCCTGTAAAAACCATATCCTTAAACCGCTTTTTAAACTGCGCCATGCTCGGACATTGCTTCATATCTTTACTTAGTCTGTTCCACAGCTTCACTCCACACACGGAGATGCAAAAACTTTTTAATGTTGTACGGATACGAGGATGTTTTAAATTTAATTCCCCCCTCAAATTGTATCCCCGTTCCCTTTTAGAAAACATTTTTAGAATATTGTCAGGAAGCAGGTTATTTATTGCTTTATATATAATTTGTGCAGTGAGAAAATGAACCAGATCTGTGAATTTTAGAATTTTTGATTTTAAGAATAGTGGATTTGTATGATCTCTGTAACCAGTTTTATGGATTATCCTTATGGCCCTTTTTTGTAATATAAAGATTGATGATAGCGAACATTTGTAAGTATTGCCCCAAACCTCTGCACAGTAATTCAAATACGGTGCAATCAGGGAACAATAGAGAATGTGGAGTGATTTGTGGTCCAGAATGTGTTTTACTTTACTCAAGATTGAGACACTTCTTGAAATTTTGTTATGTATATGATTTATATGAGACTTCCAGTTTAATTTATCATCTATAATCACACCAAGAAACTTATGTTCAAGTACTCTTTCAATTTCCACACCATCTATATGAATCTGCACTTGTGCATTTCTAAGGGAATTCCCAAATAACATTATTTTAGTTTTACTTAGATTTAGCAATAGTTTGTTCCTGTTAAACCATTTTTAAATTTTGCACATTTCTGAAGTAATTGTATCCAGCAGCTCCTTTAGATTCCCCCCAGAACAAAAAATATTTGTGTCATCTGCAAATAATACTAATTTTAATATATCAGATGCCTTACAAATATCATTTATATAAATAATAAATAATTTTGGACCCAGTACAGAGCCTTGTGGAACACCACAAGCAATGTCCAAGCATGATGAGGAATGGACACCCAGCTTCACAAATTGTTTCCTGTCACTTAAATAATTTTTCACCCATTGCAGTACAACCCCCCTGATCCCGTACCGTTCCAGTTTATTAATTAATATGTCATGATTGATTGTGTCGAATGCTTTCTTGAGATCCAGAAATACTCCAGCTGCATACTGTTTCTGATCTATAGCATTCGTAATCTCCTCAATTGATTCGATTAATGCCAGAGATGTTGATCTTTTTGATTTGAATCCATATTGACTGTCAGAGAGTAATTTATATTTATCTAAGAATTTGTCTAATCGTTTATTAAACAGGTTTTCTAGGATTTTGGAGAATTGTGGTAGTAAAGAAACAGGCCTGTAATTTGTGAAGTGGCGTCTATCCCCAGTTTTATACAGCGGCACAACTTTAGCTATTTTCATTTTGTTTGGCACTTTTCCCGTCTGAAATGATAAGTTGCAAATATATGTTAGAGGTCCTACAATTCCTTCAATGACCTTCTTGACGATTTTCATGTCAATATCATTACAATCAGTAGATGTTTTATATTTACACATGTGTACAATGTCAATTATTTCTTTTTCCTCCACTGATGTGAGGAACATTGAGTTAGGGTTCCTATCAATCAGGTTTTCACTACAGTCTACTGATGGCAGTGACTCAGGAATTTGTTCTGCCAGTTTTGGTCCAATATTTACAAAATAATGATTAAAGCTGTTGACCTTATCGGCAGTGTTTTCAATAATATTGCCATTGTCGATAAAGTATTGAGGATAACTTTATTGTCGAGAATTATTTTTAATGGTACCGTTTAAAACATCCCATATTCCCTTCATATTATGTTTATTGTTGTTCAATATTTTACTATAATACTCCTTTCTACATACACGTATAATATTGGTCAACTTATTTTTGTATTTTTTATATTTATTTTCACCATCTTTTGTTCTTTGTTTTAGGAATTCCCTATAGAGTGTATTTTTCTTTTTACATGCATTTTGTAAACCCTTAGTGATCCATGGTCTATCTGAATATTTGTGCTTTCTGTTGTATTTTATTGTTGGACAGTTTTTATCGTACAACTCCATGAATATTCTTAAAAATATGCCATATGCAATATCAATATCAGTTTCTTTGTACACATTGTCCCAGTCCTGATTTAATAGATCGTTCTTAAGTGCATTCATAGTTTCTTCTGTCCTTACACGTCTGTATCTCAGTTGTTCTTCATGCTGATTTTTCTTATAATTAGTGTCATAAACTGCAAAAACTGGTAGGTGATCACTGATGTCATTAATTAATATTCCGCTCACAATGTTGTTTTCCATATTGTTAGTGAAAATATTGTCAAGTAAGGTGGCACAATGTGGTGTAATTCTGCTGGGCCTGGTTATTTTAGGATGTAAACTCAAACTGTACATAGTGTTTAGGAATTCGTCGGTCATTTTATGCTTTTTCGGATTCAACAGGTCAATATTAAAATCACCACAGATAAACATAACTTTTTGATTTGTTTTAGAGAATATTTCCTCTATGAAGTCATTAAATACTTGAATACTAGAGCCAGGTGTTCTATACATACAGCTAATTATTACATTTTTCCCTTTTTCCTTATAAATTTCAATTGTTATACATTCTAATAAATTATCAATTACAGTTGTCATACTTTCTACCACCTTGTAATTTAGGTTTTTATCCACATACACAGCTACTCCCCCTCCACTCTTGTTCCTTCTATTTACAAAATTCACTTCATATCCCTCCAGTCCAAAGTCCAGTCCTTTCTCCGCATTGATCCATGTTTCAGAAATGGCAATAATTCCAAATGGATTTGTCAACTCATTTAGATATTCCTTTATATTGTTGAAGTTGGCATACAGACTTCTGCTCTTAAAATGGATTATTGATAATTTATTTTCCGTGTTGATGGTGTGCTTAAACTGTTCATCAGTGAAGTAGCAGCAGTTACTGCTAATGTTGTAGAAGAAATTATTTTCCGGGTCTATATCCTTTTCTAAGTCTAGAACATTATGGTCTGTGTATCGAAATGTTCTCAGTTCCAGATTATCATAAAGAGAATTCCAATGAGTTATATTGATATTGTTGCCGGATGCAGATGAATGTCTTTTGGACTGTGCCATGTGTTGTGTTGTGTGTCACGTCACATGTGTATTCATACCTCCAGAGTAAGTTGAACCTCAGTATTTGTCCAGCTCCTCCATATTTCTGATGACCAACACTTTGGCTTGTTCCGGTGTTCCATTGAGTTTAATGAATACTTTGCAGTTGGTGGTCCATGTATTTTGAATTTTTCCCTGTTTCTTCAAGTAACGTGCTTTCCTGGCAATGTCCACATTTCTTTTTATCAGATGTTAATTCATGAAGACATCGGATCCTTTCAGTTTCTTTCCCTGTTTTAACAGTGCTGTTTTGTGTTTTCTGTTAGCAAATCTCACAATGATGGCTGGTTTGTCACTGTCATTTTTTCGGGGTAGAGGGTGGCAAGCCTCAATGTTGTTATAATCCACTTCCACACCTTTGGACCATAGAAAGGTAACCACTTGATGCTCCGTGGAGTTGACATCTTCCTCTCCTGGCCCTCCTACATTGTCAGCGGCGACCGCCCGGGCGTATGACCGGGATTTGATGCGAAGCCCCGTGATGATAACATCGTTCATCCGGGTGTACTGCTCCAAATCCGCCACTCTGTTCTCCAGGTACGCCAGCCGCCGATCCTTCTCGGCGTTCTGGATGCGGAGAGCCTTAACTTCCTCGACCAGGTCCAGGATGGCTTTCTGCTGCAGTTTGACAGCAGAAATCTCCTCTGTCATAAACTCCAGCAACTTCTTAATATCGTCACCTTCCTCGGCTGACAGAACTTTTTTCGGGCCCATGCTGAGAGACGCTCTTGTAGCGTTGCCGTGACGACCGGCTAGCTAGTTGATGCTAGCGTCCTTCCTCTCTCTCACCGCTACGGTTCAAAAACATCAACTTCTGAGTTTTCGAGAGGTCGCAAATGACGAGCCACCACTTCTAGACGGTTTTCCACACACGCTCTCAAAGTTTAGTATCCGCGGAGAGCTGCCGTTTTCAGAAGATATGTTAAGTTTGCCAACGTTTCTGCTCAGAGAACCTGTTGCTGACAGCTCGGTGTGTCACTTCCGGTCTCAGTTAACAAGTTAACAAAGGATATATCTACACTGTAGATATTTCCCCAAAAAATGTAAGCAGAAACACAAGTAAAGTTGACTTTTTCATAGAGTCAAACTGTAAGAGTTTAGTTTACTTTGTTAACGTTGTATTTATTCTTGTGACTTTGAATGCTAGAAGCCTATTAAACTTCTATACTGCTATACAGTTTAGAACTCTTAAAGATGTCGCAGAAGCAAGCTCCTTTAAGCAATTACTTTGGTGTTCCTCCACCTCGAAAGAAATGTCAGAAGTCCGAACCGCAAAAGAAGCGCGTATTCTCGGAAAAGTGGTTGCAGGAGGTGAACTGGCTTCAAACAAATGATGAACGCACAGAGATGTATTGCAGAATATGCCGTGAAAATCCCACTCTAGCGGACAACTTCTTATCTGGTGCGCGTTTTTTATTTTGACAGCACATGCGCACCTGCGGACCACTTTTGTGCACCCCTGGTTATAGAGGCATGCGACAGGTAGCATTATATGACATCAGCAAGTTGTGGTGCCTATGTTCAATTTCTAAAACTTCTGGTGTTTTTTGTTTGCCATGTCTGAAGAATCTATTTCATCGTCACCAGTTTTTAGTTAATCTAATTTTTATTATTTATTTTCTGAGTTAATATTTATTTGATTAGTCAGCATATTAAAATGATAAATTTTAGTCTTCAGATAGCTTATTTCATCTAACAAATATTTAAAACGCAGAAACTCAGGAAATGAACGTTATTATTTTTTTATAGGTAAAACAGCCTATCACTGGGCTGACGTCTTCTAAAAGTATTGCACTGAAACCAGATGTTACAGGCCATTATCATCTGACACACTACTTGTTTCTGTGTCTGAAGGGGAAAAAAAATTGGCTGATGAACTAGAATATCTGATTTTAAGTCGCCAGCTATTAGTATCAGTTTTAAAACTCCTATGAATCGGGTTCTACCTTTGATGTTTATTTGTACCTTATGAAGGTCAGTCTGGAACTTCAGGTAAAAATTTTGTATCCCCTTTAAAAGTGATGCAATGCTTTTGCATCACTTTTAATTGCTGTTGAAGTGTGGTAACGGTGAAAAGGGAGAGGCTGTATTGTGGGGGGTTGATGCTGGAAGGGCAGGGATCAGGAGACTGCTGTTATGCTGCTGAAAGTCCCTGAACACGTGCTAGCCCCACTGGGGGACAGGCCAGCCTCTTTTACGTAATGATACAGAGATTTATTTGCGGCGTCTTGGGCTGTGAGGAGCCTCGTTGCAACAAACAGAGCCTCTGCCAATTCCCAAACCTCTCATCAACACCTTAACCTCTTGCTGGATATCACTAGGAGTCAGTGAGACTTTTGTTCCTGTTAGCTGGAAACAAGGAAATATAATAAATGTCTGGTTTGCTAATATGTGCCTGAGATCTGCTTGTTTGCATGTTGCATCTTTATTGTAGAACCAAAACCGTTTGTGTTCTGCATAAATACTAAATATAAATATGTTAAAACTAGCAAATATAAGGATTCCTTATATAATCAGTCAGTTCTAACGATCCCACGTGAGCATCTCAAACTCTGTCATTTTTCTTGTTCCATAGCTTTAGTGTATCTAATGAAGCTATAAAAAACTTTATACTATAAAAATTGTCAAGTTACAGGCCTTCAAAGTACATGCAGAGAATTTTGCACTTGTTCATCCTTTTTGAGCCTTCCTAACATAGAAAGAGCTGTACTGGGAGCCCAATCCAGTCAAAAATATTTTCTTGATAAGGATGGAGGATGGGTTACACTGCCTTACATATAAATCTAGTTATCTTCTGATGATGGCCTTTTTTCAAGCTATAGGCAAGTGATGGAAATACTGTGGGATTAAAAATAGGCTTAGCATGTGCATTACACAATAAACAATTTCTATTATATACTTATGAATAATAGAAACATTCAAACATATGCAAAATGTATGCAAGGAACATTTCTCCTAGTAAAATGCTTTATTTGCATAAGTACCCACAAGTGGTATATGTGCATGTACTGTATGAAGCATAAATCGTGTGTTGAGTGTTGAGGTTATTGACAGGTTGTTAGAGCCTTTATGCAGCCAGAGCATTTGTAAGAGAGACAGAGAGAGAGAGAGAGAGAGTGTCTGTGTGTGTGTGGCTGGGTGTGGATGCAGCTCAAGCAGGCCTGATTAAATTGGGGCTGAAAAGGCTGGCATGTCAGCCATAATTGAAGGGTTGGGTGGTGGATAGAGGCCATTACAGCCGTGGTCTGGTCATTTTATCAGGGCCGTGCTACACTGATGGGTTGAGCCATGTTTTCTGGGTAGATATCGGATCACTCGTGCAGAGTGCATGCAGCTGAACACACACATGCAGGTAGTGCACTTAAGCATGCTTGTACACACATGCTGGCCAATCATTTCTCAGTGATGATGTCCATTTCCTGCAGGATGTGCTTTGTGAAAACCCATAGCAATCATGTATTAGCAGTGACTCATTGATTATCAGCATTCAGCTCATCTGAGCAGTCATCTTAGCAGGTTGTTTGTAACTTGAGTATAACATGACCCTTCATGGTTCACTCTGTTGTGCTTTCACAGGTTGCAAATGCCACATCCTCTCTTCCATGTAACATGAAAGATTACATAGAACACTTGGATAATAAGGAATTACAATATTATATCGTAGAAGTAACAAATACATTAACTACGGATTTATGTAATTTTGGCAATATTGCACTGACAGAGGGGAAAAAATAGAATTTTTATAATATCGGTTGTAAAACTCTCCTATGCTGTAAACCAAGGAATTGTAAACTGAGGATTCTACTAGAATAGCAAGGACTAATATAGAGGCTGATATAAAACACCTTAGAGTGTAAACTTATTGTGTAATGTACTGCCAGGGGATCTGTGGTTTGCCTTTGTTAGTAACACAGTGACAAGGATGCCAGTGTTGTGGCTCTGCTTTTTCTGCTCTCAAATGGTATCGGTGAATCCAGTTAACATGCAAGCTGTGTGACTGCAGGTCACTCATAGCACACTGAATTTACTGCATAATACTGTCCAGTATTTTACCAAACTGCTATTGATAAAATGAACAAAGTCAAGGCAGTCAACAGGAGGAGAGCTTCCAGGGAAAAATAGTGACAGCCACGATCCTTTTCTGGCTCTAGTTGATCTAAGTGGTGTCTCTGGTTTTTTTCTGACTTGCATTTTGCCACTGCAGATGTTTGCCACTGCATTTGCTGTCAAACTTCACAAACTGGTTGAAACAACACAATATTGCCTCCACCCAATTATCAATGAAAAACATCAGCACAAATAATGAAAAGGATCTAGGAGCTTTGTTTTTATTAAAGTCAAATAAAATTATTTTTATTTCACAACAACTGTCACCTCAAAGCACTTTATATTGTGGGTTACAGATGCTACAATATTAGATAAACAACAAGAAAACTCCCCTTTAACAGGTAAAAAACCTCCAACTGAACCAGGGTGGGCAGCCATCTCACTGATTGTAAGCAATCAGTTCATCTGGGTAGTCATCTCAGCAGACTGTTTCGTTCATTGTGTGGATGCTTTAATTGTGTGGATGCTTTAAGCATCCACACTATTGAGTTCCTCTTGGGACTTCCGTACACTTTTTGGCACTTAACTACTTCCACAATTTTCAGCCGATTTTCACCGTTCAAATTTTAAACTATTCTGCTATTTCTGCTAATGTGTGCTATGTCTTTTGGTATTTTTCACTATTATACTTTTTAAAATATTAAGCTTAATTTGTCCCATTGAAATGAATGGGAAACTTCTGCAATTCTGCTAAAATTTGCTTGTTTTTGAAACTTAACTACTTCCTCATATTTTCACGTAGAACAACCATTCAAACTTTAAAATGTTCTCAAATTATTGGGCTATTCAGGTATAAATCAGCTTTTTCAAATCTTTTACCGTTTTACTTTTATGCCTCTTAAAGTTTTCAGTTGCAAAATTGTGATTTTTCACAAAATACATGCGTTGTTATGGTTGCTATGCACTTGGCTTCCAGTGTGCCACTGAAGGTTTTGCAGTCTTCTCTTCATGTCCGAACAACTTCTTGCTACTTGCTCAATTTTCACTCAACTTCCACAAATTATACATCAAAACGTAGGTATTTTTGCTGGCTTTCCGAAAATGTCACTATCATTGTTGTGGGATTTATAGAATTTTGGCAAATCTCCTCAGACCAACACAAAGTTGCAAAACTCTCCATAGAAAGTCAATGGAGAGCTTGTTCAAAATCACCGCTTGATTTCTGTAATGAGAGGCATATTCGAATCGTCATATCTCCTTAACGAAGCAAAGTTAAGACATAAGGCTTGTCCCAGTATATCTTCAGACACTCCTGACGCTCACAATTCAAGAATTATTTTCTCACCTATTTCCGTTCTGAAATGAGTTAGACTTGTTTGAGGGTAGGAAATTCGTCCTTCGCTCAGATTTCTTCAGATTTCAAACTCTGGAAATGAACCACTTTTTTCTCTCGTCATATCTTTTTAATGGATTTCCACAGAGACCTGAAAATTTCCATGATTGTTCACCAAAGCCTGCTGTCTCTTACGGTGAAAGAATGATATTGATACTCCAAATAGATTTAGAGTTAGAAAGCGTTGTTTGAGGGCAAGTCAAGGCAGTTTTTGCTTTGCTCTACTCAGTTATGGTGCATTAGAAGTCAAATATCTTTAATAATTCATATTTTAATGATAAATTGTCAACACTTTAAGATTCCCCCATCTCTTCTGAACAAAACGGTGTAAGAATGACCGTTCTAGCCCCTACGGTTAGGAAATTATGGTCATTTGTTTGAGGGGAGTCGTCATTATGAGAAATAGACTGCAAAAATCCTGTGTCTCTCTGTGCTGCGTGCACCTGTTTTGGCGGGAAAAAGTGCACAGGCTCTCTGATTGGTGGATTCAAATTCAGCAGCTCCCAGGCAGCTTGACTGAGCTAGAAACTTACTTCTCTCTCCCTGTGTGTGTGTGTGTGTGTGTGTGTGTGTGTGTGTGTGTGTGTGTGTGTGTGTGTGTGTGTGTGTGACAGAGAGAGAGAGAGAGAGAGAGAGCCTTTTTATGGGCTGATCTCATTGTAAGATTTAAATTCAATATATTTAGACTGGTTGACTGAATTGGATCTTGTGTGTGTGTGTGTGTGTGTGTGTGTGTGTGTGTGTGCATGAGAGAGAGAGAGAGAGAGAGAGAGAGAGAGAGAGAGACCCTTTTTAGGGCAGCATCTCATTGTTGGAAAAAAGTATAATATATTCAGACTGGTTGACTGGCATAGACCCTCCGTGTGTCTCTCTCTCTGTGCATTTGTGTATACATATTTGATTTTGTGTGTATCTGTTGGCTGTTCCTTCTTGTTTTTTAAATTTATTTTTATTTCTTTATTTTTTTTTCACAGGTGAACAACAATTAGTTTTGAGGGAACTTAACCATGTTCCGTTTTTTTTTCAGCTTGTCATCTTACTTTTCCAGTATTTTCACTTAAGTTATTACTATTCTGCTCAATCATAGTATTTGTTCTAAATCATTGTTATTATGCTATATTGTAGTATTTCTGCTAAATCATACTATTTCTACTATATTATATTTTTCTTTCTAAATATAGCATTTCTGCTATATAATTGTATTTCTGCTATGTTATAATATTTGTGCTAAACCAGAGTATTTGTGCTGAAACATAGTATTTCTGCCAAATGATAGTATTTCTGTCAAATTATAGTATTTGTGCTAAAACATAGTATTAATTTAAAATTACAATATTCATAGTTCATCACAGTGTCTCTGGTAAATCACAGTATTTCTGCTCTGTTGTACTATTTTTCTAAATCATAGTGTTTCTGTAATGCTTAAGTATTTTTGGCTAAATATATTCTTTCTGTTATCTTATACTATTTCTCCTAAATTCTTGTATTTTTGAGAAGTTATCATGTTTCTGGTAAGTTACAATATTTCTGCTAAGTTCTGCTATGCTATTGTATTTCTGCCAAGTATTATGTTTCCTCTAAGATATTGCAGTTCTGCTAAGTTATTCCATTTTAGCAAAGTTCCTTTGCTTCTGCAAAGTTTTTACAATTTCTGCAACTTTTCAGCTTTTTCAGCTAGTTTTTGCATACAGCTTCAGCTTTAAAGCATCCACACTGCATTTTCGCAGAAAATGCAAATTTTTCTAGTTCAAGTTCATTTCAATTTATCTGTGTCAAACTTTAGTGCTATGGTATTTTGTTGTGAACCATTATGTAATGTGGTCATTTTATTTTATTACAACTTGGGTGTTGTCTATTGTAATCTTCCACAATAACTTGGTGAGGATCTAATGTGTTGAAAGTAAACATTGCTTACATATTAAATCCTCAGCATGTTTTTTAATCAAGACATCATCTTTAATTGCACTGACTACTCAGAAAGAGGATACTTAAAATCCTGATGACAACTGGGGTATTCCAGTACTGAAATGTATCATGGTAGAATTTTACTGTCTACCTACTGGTAGAGAAGTATTTTTGAGCTGAAGAAAATGTTGTAATTTAACTGTTTTAGTTTTGACTGACAACACCAATAGAGTGAATTTTAATGCTGACACTATGAGATGTTCAGATTTCCTCTGTGCTATTGTTTGAAGGGGGGTAAATGTAATGGTGTTGTCCATTGCTGCCACACGTGTTTTCTGAAATAAAAGTGAGGTTACTGTACTTCCCATAAAAATCAAATTTGATACTTAGTCTAGGTGGCATTACCTTGGCCTTCAGTAATACTGTGAGGAATCTTGAAGTCATGTTTGACCAGGATATGTACTTCAATGGGCATATCAAACAAATATGGCCACACTTCCTCCTTATAGTGAGCTACCCAACCTTATAGTTGGGGCGACTGTGGGGGTTGGGAAGCGTATCTGTAACAAGAAGGTCGCCGGTTCGATCCCTGGGCTCTCTGTCCTGGTCATTGGTACCCTACCACCTACTGGTGTTGGCCAGAGGGGCCGATGGCGCGATATGGCAGCCTCGCTTCTGTCAGTCTGCCCCAGGGCAGCTGTGGCTACAACCGTAGCTTGCCTCCAGTGTGTGAATGCGAGAGTGAATGAATAGTGGCATTGTAAAGCGCTTTGGGTGCCTTGAGAAGCGCTATATAAATCCAATCCATTATTATTACTATATGTGTGGTTCCCTTTCCTGTTTATGCCACTCAATAAGCATTTAGCGTATGCAAAGTGTCTTCACTGTAGAATTCTTGGGGTGGATGCAAGTGCCTCTATCACATTTATGGGAGGTAGAGAGGGCCATCTACTCAGTGAAAGGTTGGTGGTTTTATCCTTGGCTTATCATGGCAGGGAGTCCTTTATGATATAGGTTACAGACTGTTCAGGATGTAAGCAATGCACTACAGCAACCTTCTTAGAGAGTTCACGGATTGCTGCAAGAGCGCTTTTCTTATTTCTCTTAGTGTCTATCATATTTCCATTTTTCGACTATTTGATCAATTGATCAAATAGTCTAGGTCAGGGGTCGGCAACCTGCGGCTCCGGAGCCGCATGCAGCTCTTTAGTCCTTATGCTGCAGCTCTGTGGTTTGGGAAAATAAATTAGTATTTTACCTAGTATTTATTTATATAGTATTTAGCTGAAGTGTATTTTATTTGTGTTTAGTTTTTTTTTTTTTAACTTGTAGTTCTAAATTGGAAGATTATTGTGATATTGAAATATAAAATAAAATAATTTTATTATTTTTCATCGCTCAAAATAAGTGTCACACTCGCGGAAGCCGGTATACCCGCCAAAACGCCATGCATTTATCGAGACTTTCAACCCCAGATAGGCCAATTATTGATCTTGGGATCCACATTATATCAGCAGCTATTCTCCACCGTGAACTATGTTAAAAACAAACACCGCTCACGCCTCACAGATGACAGCTTACAGTCCTGCGTAAAGATGAAAGTGACTTCGTACAGCCCCGATTTGCAGACGCCGTGCGCAGAGGTTCAGGAGCAGAAGTCCCATTGTAAACGTACCACGGCAGACCTGACGATGTTTCCATGAACATGCTTTTCAGCATCTCTTTATTGACCACTTTTCACACATGGTTGCTGTACATTCAGCCGGCTGTAGATTTTCAGCTCACAGCCCGACAACACAACAGCAGAGAGAGCACAGACTTTAAGGCGGCGAGGCATGATTGCGGGTGCCACTCAAGTGCGTCCGACTCCCATGCAGGGGCACTGCAGACCACGCCCCGCCACACACATTAACCAGGTAAAATACATATTTAGGCAGAATTTTGCAAATATCTATTTTTAATTTTTTAGCAGCATAGTGCTTTTTTTCCAATTACTGTTTAAAAGTCAGGTCAACGCTCCAAAAGCCCACAGGCGATATAAGGGTGGCGGCTCACAACAGTTTTTGTTTGCTACATGGATGATTTTAGTTAAGCTGGGTGTCTTTCCTTTTTTAATATTTCTTTAAGAGTTCAAAATGTGTTAATTACATAAATAAAATTAAATTTTCTCTGTAGCACTTCATGGATTTCATAAGCAACACACTTTAGTTGCTCTGTGGATTCTTTTAAAAAGCAGTTAAAAACTTTGCTGTTCAAACAAGCCTTTTGTTGATCCACGTATTTGATATTCTTTACATTCTTTACATTTGACCTTTTACATTGTGTATAATGTCTATTGATTGTATTGTTTATTTTAATATTTGTGTACAGCGCTTTGTGACTGCCTGTCTGTGAAAGGCGCTTAATAAATAAACTTTACTTACTTACTTTAGTTGTTCACACAAAGCATAAAGGTAAAAAAAACAATATATACAGTGTTATCTTCATTTTAGATGTCAAAAAGTATTTGCGGCTCCCAGTGTTTTCTTTTGCGTGGAAACCGGGTCCAAGTGGCTCTTTGGGTGTTAAAGGTTGCTGACCCCTGGTCTAGGTATTCCTAACGACCCCTTAGTCTTTCATTATTATTGAGCTGATGTCATGGAGTTGCTACGGATCAGACTTATTCTGTCACATCCATCGTCACAATTAGGCCCTTCTTAGAAAGACTTAGGTCCTTCCTTTATTCCCCAGTTCAAAATTAGTGACTACTGTTCACTTATTCATATCCCAGAATTGATCTCTTTTAGCTTAATAATAATTCATAGCATATGTGAAGCAGTTCGAGGGCCATCTTGAACTTGCTATCAAATGATCCCATCACACATCACAGATGCTTGCTCTCAAAACAGGGGCCTGAATCGTCTTTCATTAGCTGGTAATCAGATAACTCTACAATGTTCCAGTATGATGTAGGGAGTTGCTAATAAGAACATGTATTTGCCTCCTGCATGCTCCTACCAAAATCAATAGTGTATTGAGCTGAACACAGAAGGAATAGATTCTCCTCAGCAGTCCTCTTTATAGCTGGCTGGATCAAAGCAGCTGCTGTTGGATTTTTGCAGTGATTTTTGCTCATCCCTAAAATACATGCCACACACAGCATAAGTGCATATGTTTCTCTTATCAGTAAAATATACCATATTCAATATTTTTTTAAAATATGTTTTCATACATATTAGCCCT
This sequence comes from Perissodus microlepis, assembly GCF_051167445.1. Classification (NCBI taxonomy): domain Eukaryota; kingdom Metazoa; phylum Chordata; class Actinopteri; order Cichliformes; family Cichlidae; genus Perissodus; species Perissodus microlepis. Next base: position 10,242,724 of record NC_140472.1, on the reverse strand, counting down.
TTGAACTTTCACGTATGATATTAATAAATTTAATTATATAAAGCTGTGGGTGACTGGAATGGCCTTACTGGGATCCCTCCCTCTAACACATGGTAGACATTTGTTTTCAGCAAAAATGCTGTTGTCCTGTCAGCAAACTGACTGTACTGTCTCCACTATTATCTAATGAAGTGTTGCATCAGATACTACTAAGATAACATTTTCAGCTCATGGTACCTTTCAAAATAGCAACCTCATGATTTCCTAGCACAGCATTGCATTTTAATGAGAAGATCAATGTTATTCACTTTACCTGATTCAGTTTCAGGGTAGTTTTTCAAACATTAGAGGATTCCACTTCAGTATGGTATTATCCTGAGCCTGGCTGAACAACATTTCTTCACTCTTGCTCCACTTTGCTCTCAAAAAGAAATAGCACACGGGATTCTGTGCTTGCATTTCTTATAGGAGCTTCTGTGTTACAGTTTCTCATTTATTTTCTACACATGGGAGGTTTTTAATTTTCTGTACTGCAGTGACACTGTTTTGTGGTTAGAGGTGTGAGGTTGTTGTAGTTCGTGGGTCGTTGACCCAGTGTTTTGAGTTTTGTGGGTAGTTCTGTGGGTAGATGATTTATTTCCATGCCTGGAACCAAAACTAAAGGTTTTAAATGGCTTCAAATGGCTTGAAATTTGTCAAAGCATGTATTTTTATTTAGTTTGAGTTCATGGTCTACTGCATTTAAATCTCTGCTGTGTCTGAAGCAGGAGGTGGTACACCTTGTGTAATTGTAATTCTGAACTTGTTTATTAAATAAAGACATAATTGTTTGGTTGGTGTCCAATACGAACCCTCGGGCTCCAAGTTTTTTTTGGTTTTTTTAACCACTGTATCATTATTATTTGAATCAATGATTAATCAGTTCAAGCTGATTAATAGAACTAGAAATTTTGACAGTCTGACTCGCTGAGGGTCATGTTTTGTCACAACTTTTTCACAATTGTGATAAAGCCAAAAGGTCGTCATTTTCTGTGTTTGAAACTTATGCATCTGTCTCCTTGAAGTATAGTGATGATGGTTAAATGTTGGACCTTGTCATTGCACATGTGAGGCATTTCCTCTCCACGCTGCCTCATTAAGCTCAGCAGAACCAGCCTCAGGCAGTTACAGCCTGTTAGCGGAAAAGGAACAAATTGGAAAATGAGACAGCAGCCGATAGGCATCTGCTGATGTGTTTTCTTCTTTGGACTGATGTGTCTGAGTGTGCGATCGATGCCCTGCGCAGTGTCTCAAGCCCCAACCTCCATTCGGAGTCCTCCTTTAGACTGTTTTGAAAGCTGTTTGCCTTTCCTGTCATGTCGGATGAACTTAATAAAGCTAAATAATGACATGTAGATATTGAGAAGCCTTTATAATTTAAAAATATAGTTCTAAAAATAAGACAATTATCATTTCAAAATATGTATAGCAAGACTGCAGAGCCAGCTAGTACTGTGTCATGCTAGTGGCGTGAGTGTTTACTTGGCACATCAGGGCTCGCAAAATCGCTAGCCCGACGTCCCGGGGCTAGCGATTTTTCCAGTCGGGCTACCAAAATCGATCTCTGCCCTGCCCGTCGGGCAGGAAGGAAAAATATATGTCAATGCTTTTGCATTCTTTCGGAAATGTAGCTGGGTAATTATGTCATTGGCATCGGTGAGCCACTGTCAATATGTGACATATTGAAATCGCGTTTGAATTTGCGCTTGTTTTTTGCTTTCACTTTGCAATCGCGCGAACTGTGTATGGAGAGCGACAGTACTGATTGGTGAGTGACGATAATTTGCGCACCAATTCCTCTGACATCGTCTTATCAGTCGTTAGCTTACTATGCAAACATGACAAGTGAAATCTCCCGCAGCAAGCTTAAACATGTGAGAGGTTGATCGCGCAGAGAATCGCTGAGCGTTATGTGAGTGCGTGTGTAAAAGCAGCAGGATATAAGGCAAAAAGAAAGTGCAGCTTTATGGTTTCATGGACAAAATAATTTCTGTGGCTGCAACATGACGAGCTAAATAATAACCAGGGGTGCACATAAGTGGTCCGCAGGTGTGCATTCACTGTCAAAATAAAAAAAGATAAGAAGTTGCAACGCGTGTTTGCGTACATAAGATTTTCTGGAGGAGGACAAACATTTGTTTAGAACTCTTAAAGATGTCGAAGAAGCAAGCTCCTTTAAGCAATTACTTTGGTGTTCCTCCACCTCCAAAGAAATGTCAGAAGGAGTCCGAAACGCAAAAGAAGCGCGTATTCTCGGAAAAGTGGTTGCAGAAGGTGAGCTGGCTTCAAACAAATGATGAACGCACAGAGAGGTGGTGCAGAATGTGCCGTGAAAATGCCACTCTAGCGGACAAAAACACTGCCTTTTATATGGATGCAAACGCGCGTTGCAACTTCTTATCTGGTGCGCGTCTTTTATTTTGACAGCGAATGCGCACATGCGGACCACTTATGTGCACCCCTGTAAATAACATAATGTTCTGCCGGGTGTGTTGTTGGTTTTCCCTCGATTTCTGAGTCGACAAGCGCCTTTGTTACTGGGACCAGTAATTTTAAGAAAGGCCCCCATTAGAACCCATGAGAAATGCAAGAAATGCATTATTGCTCAGTCTGCAATAACCCGGAACAAACACCAATTGCAAATAACATACTAAAAATAAACCTGAAAAATCTGTTTAGAACAGCGTACTAAGTTGCAAAGAGTGAACTACCACTGGCAAAATTTAGCAGTCTTTGCCAGTTCTTGGTTCCACCTGCCTCTTACCCGTGACTTCAGTGGAAATTTCAAATTCAGGATCTGACACAGACTGATTCATGTTCTACACAGTTCTTACAAGTTCATAGAAATTTCTGTTCAATTAGAACCAAGTATTTGAGTTGATGATTGTAATTTTTATACAATGTTGTAATTTGTGTTTCAACAATTTTTTTGATTAAAGTTTTGTTTCCGTTACAATATTATACTTTTATGTATAATATTGTAACGGAAACAAAACAGGAAACAAAACAAAAATAAAAAAATTGCTCTCTTTTTTATTCGGGCTACTTAAATTTATTTTGGGCTACCAAAAACTGAAGAGTACCTGCCCGAAGGGCTACCAGGGATTTTGAAATTTTGCGAGCCCTGCACATATAGATAGCACTATTCATATTATACATATAAACGGTGTATTTATTGGAGCTGTTTTCATTCAAAAATGAATGATCAGTTTTTGTTGTTGTTGTTTAGGGGGTTTTTTTGTGTGCAAATTTGCTGTTTAAACTACAAACAGTTAACACAAAATGAAAGCTATTTGACCAAGTGTATTTCTTTTTATGGGTTTTTATATTCAAAGACAAAATTTGCTCATATGACGTAACACTGCTGTTTTTCTGTTTTCCCTTCCCTGCTAGTCTTGGCTCTTACAGCACTCTTTAACAGCTCAGTACAATTTTTAGTTAAACACACCCACACATATTTACTTACATTACCAACAGAATATGAAAAAAATTAAATAATAATGATTATGTCAAAGTTATCTATGCAGTATATTGCAAAGGCATCTACTAAATTTAGAATTCAAACCAGTTATCCCGTCCGATCTCATCTCATCATTTTCTTGTACTTTGTAGTGTTTATTTTGTAAGATAGAAGAGGTGTCTGGATATTTTTTCTTTTATACAGTCTATGATTTAAAAAATTTAGTCACACCACTCTACAAACTCCTGAAGAGCAGGCCCGTGGTGTTGTGAGGGGCCTGACAGCAGTGACAGGAGAACTGTGTTGTCAGCATATTTTACCAGGTGACAGTTGGGCTGTGTGGATCTGCAGTCATCGGTGTAGAGGATGAAGAGCAGGGTATATGCGTGCATGAGGTTGGGAATGTACGCTTGTGTCCGTGTGTGTCTATTCATCTGTGTCTATATGTCAGTCTTAGACTCCACCTCTCAGGGAACATCACAGGCCCGTTGGGGGGTCCTCAGGCCTCTGGACCTGGGAATCGGTCCACTCTGGCACAGCTGGCTGCCGGCAGAGCCCGCGGGCATGCCACTACAGCTCTCTGTGGCTTCTGCACCGCGGCTGCTGCCATAGTGATGTTGAATGTTGTCAATGCATATTTTCCACAGGTTGGATGTTAGTTAGAAGAATGAACAAATTCTGGCAATTCTAGTAATTGAAGAGGCTTCAAGTGAAGGGAAGAGAGATGATGATGAGGTGCTGGGCAGGTATGGGTATGGTGTTAAGGAGAAGAATCGGAAGGACAGCTAGTAGTGAATTTTGTTAAAAGGATGGTGTTGATCTACAGCAGACCTTCACAAAGTGTGGGGGGCGCAGAGCCATTGCAGGGGGGGGCGCGGCATGAAAAGGGAAAAAAACCCCAAAAACAACGCTTGGACACTGCTAGCACGGGGTGCCTACACAAACGCAAAGCAGGAGATGAAGCATAGCTGAATATGTTTCCAAACCAACTTCATTCTAAGCCAAAGACTGGAAAATATGTTGAAGCATATCTTCCCTTTGGTTTCACCTGCACAAGTGCCAAGGTAGGTCTCCCCTGCAGAATTGGTCTTTCCTTTGTCGGGAGCACACGCTGGGCTCTCCAAATCATGGACAAACAGTATCCCACATTCTTGATTTTTAGTTCACAAACACTTGTTGTAATGACTAACTACTCCTGACATTTTGGAGATGTTAGCTCTGTATACAGTAAAGTTACAGTGGGATACAAATAATATCAGGCTGATCCTGACACGATTTGTTCCCCCTGTCTAAATCACAGACAAACAGTATCCCACAGTTGTTTATGTTTTTAAACCCATTTTGCACAGAGAGACATTTTTTTTGAAAAATTTATTGATAGCAATGTTGAATATTATTACACAGGGAAAAAACAACTACATGTAAAATAATTACACCGTGACGCCTCTGCCTTTCTAAATAGAGGGACAGTAACTGTGTGTTTATATGTAAGAGTGTAAAACCTGAAGATAGAGACAATATACTGTTAATCTGACTATCTGCCATTCTGCAATTCCTCTCATGTAAGCAATGACGTGGCGCACAGCTGACGTGAAAAAAGGCACATACCTTTGACGTTGCGTGACGAACTCTGTATTCCTCGTCCACGCGTAAACGCAAAAAATGATCTCCGTTTTCGGTGATTCGAAACGCCGTTTACGTGTGGACGAAACAGCTGCGTTTTCAGAAATACCCGTGTAGGTGCGGATGTAGCGTAAAAGAGTTAGTAGTTTATTTTCTTACTACCTGCAGATTACTTGTATTTGCTTAATTGTTTACTAAATGTTTGAGGTGTGAAATAAACCGCAATTGAGCAAAATACGGGTGTGTGTGGTTGGAGGATGTGTTAGTGCGTGCGTGTGTGTGCGCGCGTGCGAGGGGGGGGGGGCGAACATTTTTCTGTAAAACAAAGGGGGACCCAGCGAAAAAAGTTTGGGAACCACTGATCTACAGGATCCACGGCCCCAGTGCAGGAAGTCTGGTTCGGCTATCTGGCCTTATCTCTGATCCTGTGAGTATTACCCAGCAAGCAATGCAGTGTTCAGATGGAGCTGGTGTGGGTGAGGGGATGCACCCAGCACTAACTACCTTGAAATATTCCCGGTGTCTTCCCTGCTTACACCGATTAGATAGATAACCTGAATACCTTTGCTGTCCCAGTCCCACCTGTTAATGGTAGCTCCCCTATCAGTCAGTGCGCTTGTTAATTAACTTGTTTAATTTTAGTGACCTGGACAGTAAGCCTCAAGGGACTGTTAAATTAATTGGGCTGGAATAACCTGTAAGAGCTATTTCCACTATGAAAGATTAATATTCTGATTTTTTTCCTTTACTATTTAACAAAAGGAGAGAATAAAGGAGACAAAGGAAAACTGGATCTGAAGATGCACTTATCTTTGTGTCCTGGGTTGACGATAATCACCTAACAGGAAAACCATCTCCCCTGGGCATTCAGTGGAAGTATGTTGTAAACCAAAATGCTTTTGAATTAATCATCTAACATGGCAACAAATTGAGCAGAAAAAAGCCAAAAATATACAAACCAATTTGCAGGTTCACAGTTTGGTCAGTGGTTGATCCCTCTGGTGTCACTGCTGGAACTTTCAACTGTGAACACCTTAGGTCCAATCTTCAGAACTGCTCATCTCGCAGAAGACAAAAGGGAAGAACCTGCATCTCTTCTTCACTTAACTTTTATACCTGTTCACCCTTTCTCCCCCCACTCATACTGGACGTTACATCTTCTGACATGACATCTGGCCTCACCCATAGGGACACCCAATCACTTTATTTACGTCTAATCACCCAATGTCCAGCCACATCTTCTCTCTCTCTCTGTCTCTCTCCCTCTGACTTACCTGATTTAAAGTTGAAACTTTAAAATCACTCTGTTACATTTTCTTGTTATTCTTAACATAGAAATTCCATCACATTTGAACATTCAATCACACATGAATATAATTCACTTCATGTTTCTATCAGTTTATGTAATTCTGCTTTAGTAAGATTTGTCTTTAACGTATTTTTATGAATATTCATTTTAACATACTCCTTTTTAAATTCAGACAAAGAGGAATACTTTGTTTTATGTTTCTCTTTAAAATTTTGATAAGGTTTGGCGACAGGGGTTTTATCTTCTGGCATTCCTGAAGTCATACAATAATCTGCTAAAGCTGAAGCTGGATCAAATTCAGCATTAGAACAGTCACATAGACATATAGACTTATATTTTAAATTATCTTTAAGAGTAAAGATGATTTACTAGTCGCAAATAGGGAATAGCTCTATTTTAGCACTCTTTTTAACACATAAGGTTGGATATTATGACCTTTTATACCCTCTTATATGTGATGAAGGGACGGCCTGGAGGACTTCAGTTTCTCTCTACTCCTTGTCTCATAACAATGGAAATGGCTGTGGTAAACACGTACTTTAAGAACAGGGAGGGACATAGGGTGACATAAAAGAGTAAGAGGCAGGCTCACACAGAAGGTGCAATCCAAAAGAAAAAGACGTCAATGTGGTTCAGGTGAGAATGTAGATTAGATTAGATTAGATTAGATGAAACTTTATTAATCCCTCGGGTGGGTTCCTCCGGGAAATTCAGTTTCCAGTAGCAAAGCACCGAAAGAAGTTGCATGTTACAGATACATTAAGGGGAATGAGAGTAAGGATATAAGCATAAATACACCATATATACACATATACACATATATATAGATACAGAATATACAATATGGATAAATAGGATTGCTCATTTGAGTGAGTATATTGCACAGTGGTTATTGCACAGTCAAATATAAGAAAAAAGACAAAACAAAAAACAAATATTGCAAATATTGCAAATATTGCACAGTGTAGAAAAGCACCTACAACTCAGTTGTTCCCGCCCTCCCTTGTCCCCCTGTTTCTCCTCCCTCTCCCCTCCAGTGAGGAGTTAAACAGTCTGATGGCGTGTGGGACAAAGGAGTTTTTAAGTCTGTTGGTTTTTGACTTGGGGAGAAGCAGCCTGTCACTGAATAGGTTCCTCTGATTGTTTACGACCGTGTGCAGAGGATGCCCGGCATTGTTCATAATGTCCATCAGTTTCTTTAAGGTCCTCTTCTCTGCCACTGTCACCAGAGTGTCCAGCTTCATGCCGACCACAGAGCCAGCCTTCCTGATTAGTTTCTCCAGTCTGGATGAGTCCCTCTTTGCTGTGCTGCTCCCCCAGCACACCACGCCATAGAAAAGGACTCCTGCGACCACTGACTGGTAAAACATCCTCAGGAGCTTCCTGCAGATGTTGAAAGACCTCAGCCTCCTGAGGAAGTACAGTCGGCTTTGGCCTTTTTTATACAGGTTCTGCGTGTTGCATGACCAGTCCAGTTTGTTGTCCACCCACAGCCCGAGGTACTTGTATGTGTTGACCACCTCCACCTCCTCTCCCTCTATCTGAACTGGCAGTGGACCTGGTCTGGACCTCCCAAAATCCACAACCAGTTCCTTGGTCTTTGAAGTGTTGAGTTGCAGGTGGTTTGTGTGACTCCATGTGACAAAGTTCCTCACCAGGCTCCTGTACTCCTCTTCCTGGTCATCCCAGATACACCCCATGATGGCCATGTCGTCTGCAAACTTCTGAATGTGGCATAATTCAGAGTTATAGCAGAAGTCAGAGGTGTACAGGGTGAAGAGAAGTGGGGACAGCACAGTTCCCTGTGGTGCTCCTGTGCTGCTGACCACAGTGTCCGACGTGATGTCCTTCAGCCTGACGTACTGTGGCCTGTCGGTGAGGTAGTCAGAGATCCAAGCGACCAGGCAGGGGTCCACCTGTATCCTGTTTAGTTTCTCCTGGAGCAGACAGGTAGTTAGGCAGCATTGCATGGTAGGTCTGTAGGATGACTTTGGACATCAAGAACAGGAAGCAGGAAAATGCAGAGGCAATGATTAACCATTTAGGTAGGATGTGTGTATGCCAAAGAGAGAGGTGCCAAAAGCAAAGGAAAATATTATAGTGAATTTTATGTGAGACTGGACACTGAGAAGGAGAAAAGGACTGTTTTATGTATTGGTTATTGGCAGAGAGAGAGAGCACATTTTTGTAGTATCTGCAATATTTGTATTAAAGCAGGATAACTGACACTAAAATAGTAACAAATAACCAACACTTTTACAACAGCAAAATAGATGTCACTCTCCAACATCTTGCTGCACACATTAAAGAATCTGAGCTGCTTTAGAGAGTACTGTCTGCTCAGTTCTCCAGTTCAGTCTGTTAGTCAGATGAACGCTCAAGTACCTGTAGCTCTCCACTGTTTCCACTTCTTCACCCATGATTTTGATGGGCCTGGTCAGCAATGGAGATAGGACTGTCCCCTGCAGTGGCCCAGTATTACTAACCACCACATCAGATAGGGTCCCCCCAAGCTGTATAAACTGAGGCCTCTCTGACAGATGGTCAATTCAATTCAAATTTATTTATACAGCACCAAATCACAAAACAGGCCCTGACGGCAGCGGGACGGCTGCGGAACCTGACGGCAGCGGGACGGCTGCGGAACCTGACGGCGGCGATGATGCTGCAGGCGGTGATGCTGCAGGCGGTGATGTGGATGCTGCAGGTGACGGTGTAGAAGTCGCAGGGGATGATTCAGCAGGTGACGGCTGAACAGACTTCCCCGGACCGTCAGCTGACATGAGGATATGCTGGCTGGGTCTTCCAGGACCCCCAGCAGATGAGGCGTGGTGCTGGGTGGGCTCCTCGGACCCACCAGCTAACTTGGCTTGAAGCCGGACGGGCGACTCGGGCCCTCCAGCAGACGTGACTTGAGGCTGGACGGGCGACTCGGGCCCTCCAGCAGACGTGACTTGAGGCTGGACGGGCGACTCGGGCCCTCCAGCAGACGTGACTTGAGGCTGGACGGGCGACTCGGGCCCTCCAGCAGACGTGGCTTGAGGCTGGACGGGCGACTCGGGCCCTCCAGCAGACTTGGCTTGAGGCTGGCTGGGTTCACCTGAACCCCCAGCTGACGAGGCCTGGGGCTGGCTGGGTTCTCCCGACCCCCCAGCTGACATGGCTTGAGGCTGGACGGGCTCCTCGGGCCCTCCAGCTAAGGTAGGCGGCTGAACTGGTCCTTCTGACCCTCCAGCAGAGGAAGGAGGCAGAAGGGCGAACTCACTGAAGCTCTCAGCAGGGGATGACGGCTGAGACAGTTCAGAAAAGTTCTCGGGTGAAATTGCTGGAGCTGGTAGCTTAACCTCCAGGGGTCCAGAGTTGGCTGAAGACTGGCACCGAGCCTCTGGGGAGGCCCTGTTAGGGGTTACGTCCTTTACGATGACCAGCTTAAGAGACTCAGCAGATGTTGTGATGGAGTGTGTTCCCTGCTTAGAATGGAACAGTGAGGATGGTGGCTGAATGGGTGAGTGAGCTGACTGAACTGAGGGCAGCAGGGCTGCTGACTGAACTGGGGGCAGTGTTACAGGCCTGGCATTTGACTGGGATGGAAGTGAGGATGGGACAATGGAGTGGACACGGTCATAAACATGGAACGAGGGTTCAGAACAGGCAGTCTTAGAAGCTATGGCCATGGGTGAGAAATCATTGTTATCCTCAGTAGAAACACAAAAAAGTGCCCCAGAAACAACAGTCACAGAAGCAACAGAATCAACAAAAGTGTCCCTTTCACTCACCACAGCTGGCTGCTCTGACATTCTGAACTCCGGCTGTGGGGTGCTGCGCTGGCGGCGCAAACATCGCTTCCTCCGTGGAGACGGCTCCGACGGGCCGGGTAACTCCTCATCCGGCGGTACGGACGGCACGTCCTCCGTTGAAGCGAGTGGGCAAGCAGTAGCGGCGGGGGGGTGGAGGTGTAGTTCGTGGAGAATGAAGTTTTGTACGAGCGGGTGCACTGAGTCCAACAGCCAGGGATAATCGGAAATAAGCTGTTGTAGCCTGACTTCCAGAACGTAGAGAAACGCTTCTCCCTCATGCTCGAGCCACAGGTTGATTAATTTTGACGCTGAGTCCGTGATGAGCTTTCGAAGCTCCGTGGGTGGGGTGAATGCCGCTGGATCCATATCTGGCTGGTCCGTACTGTCACGGCGAGTAGAGTGAGCCGTGTGGAAATATTAAAGGAGGATCCAGTCGCAGGCACTCGTGAAGGTGAGGTGGTTTATTGAACACAAAATAAAAATAGACAAACGGCAAACGGAACAAAAGGCTATCTAAACTGAGAACAACTAAGCTAGTGAACACAAACCAGGACATGAACATGAAGGAGGACGAGCAGCGGAGAATGACGATGGACAGCAGGGAGAACACACAGAAGGAGCACGGTGGATACACAGACGGACCAGCAACTACAATGACAGAGGACACGACTTAAATACACACAGAGAAACACAGGGGAATTACACACAGGTGGTGGACACAGCTGGGAATAATCAAAGAGACGAGAGGTAAAACTGAACACATTCACATGAGACAGACCTTCACAATAAAACAGGAAACAAGAGATCACTACACGAGGACGCAGACAGGACACAGAACTAAACTCACACAAAACATGAGGACACAAATCCTTAACCACGAGTAAACAGAAACATGGAACTTAATGGTCAGAAAGTGCTCAAGTTAATACCGTTTATTTGGTTTTTTTTTTCTTTTCCGGAAAACAAGTGAGAAAGGAACGTGGATTTACGCGACAGTGTCGGTGAAGACAACAGTTAGCTTCAAAATTGAAGCTAACTGTTGTCTTCACCGAAGGTAACACAATGATCATTCAAGAGATAAACTAAAACATAATAAACTCAAAATGCTGGGTCGAACCGACCCAGAACCGTGACACCTCTCATGATTCCATGCAGAGAGGTCTATCGAGTCTTTAAGCGATGACGTGATGAATCCTGCTTCCGTGCCCAAACTACTCTGCATTTAAGAAGGCTTTAACATGGGCTCAGGGGGTTGGGAAGCGCATCTGTAACCGGAAGGTCGCCGGTTCGATCCCCGGGCTCTCTGTCCTGGTCGTTGTGTCCTTGGGCAAGACACTTTACCCTACTGGTGTTGGCCAGAGGGGCCGATGGCGCGAAATGGCAGCCTCGCTTCTGTCAGTCTGCCCCAGGGCAGCTGTGGCTACAACCGTAGCTTGCCTCCACCAGTGTGTGAATGCGAGAGTGAATGAATAGTGGCATTGTAAAGCGCTTTGGGTGCCTTGAAAAGCACTATATAAATCCAATCCATTATTATTTTTAACATGTTTTAATACTTTGTATCTTGTTCTATTTAATCAGAACAAGCCCCTCTAAACAGTCAGTGATCACTCTCGGCCCAATTTTTATTACTGCTAATAATTTTAAAGCTAAGTTTTTAAACCCTTACGATGTAACTCCAGCCCAGCCCTAACCAAACTTCAGTAACCCTACAAACGCCACTGCTGTTTAGTTTCCTGCCTTCATTTTTGTCTGAAGCGATAGCAGAGCCTTACATCTTAATTTGTTTCAGAAATCCATCAGTCAGAACATGGTATATTATATTTAGATGGAAACTAGCGGGCTGACTCCCTGCTAACTTCTAACTCCATTAAATTTAATAAATTCTCTTTTCATGGATGCCTGGATGTTAAACTTAATTGTTACACCTGGTAGAGCAGCCACACTGATCATTTTATACAGATGAAAGAATTTTTTCAACTCTCAGTAATAGCTGCAGTGATCGTTTGACTTTGGGACCTGCAGCGGAGTTTGGGCCCAGAGATGGCTAATGACGTCAGACTTAAAGACCAGATTAACACACAATGAGTGAGAAAGGTGACTGAAGAAGAAATACTCAATGCATCATGGGAATCCCCCAGCAGTCTACTCCTATTGGAGCATGGGAGGATTCAGTGTGACCTGATCCAGCCCTAACTACATGCTTTAGCAAAGAGGAAAGTTTTAAGGCTAATCTTAAAAGTAGAGATGGTGTCTGTTCCTCAAATCCAAACTGGAAGCTGGTTCCACAGAAGAGGGGCCTGAAAGCTGAATACTCTAGAAACCACAAGCAAGCCTGCAATCCAAGACCAAAGTGCCTCAATAGTCACTGAGATAAGATGGGATCTGATTATTCAAGATTTTGTATGTGAGGAGCAGGATTTTGACAAGGAGCCAATGAAATCTGCTCTCTCTTTCTAGTCCCTGTCAGTACTCTTGCTGCAGCATTGTGGATTAACTGAAGACTCCTGATAATAACGTATTACAGTACAGCCTAAAAGTAATAAATACATGAGCTAGTTTTTCAGTGTCTCTCTGAAACAGGATATTTCTAATTTTACAGATACAGTGGCTTGCAAAAGTATTCGGCCCCCTTGAACTTTCCCACATTTTGTCACATTACAGCCACAAACATGAATCAATTTTATTGGAATTCCACGTGAAAGACCAATACAAAGTGGTGTACACTTGAGCAGTTTCACAAAACTTAGCAAGCAGTTTGCTAACTGTAGCATGGGAGATGGATGGTCTCGTAGGGTGTCTTGCATTGAAATCTGCTGCAAAGACCCGGTTATTGCGTTCACCAGATATCAACACAATTTCAATCCGCTCCTCATGTGTTAACCTCTTCGACATGTCAATGGCTGTGAACAAAGAGAAACTTGTAAATAACTCATGAAAGAATAAAGTTACGTTGAAACTAAGCACACCATTGTTTTTCTTGTGACATTACCAGTAAGTTTGATGTGTCACATGGCCCTCTTCCTATTGAAAAAACAAAAGTTGTATCCAAGATGGCCGACTTCTAAATGGCCACCATGGTCACCACCCATCTTGAGGAGTTTGCCCCCTCACCAATGTTCCCTCTAAGCTGCGCGCGTGCGCAATTGCGCACTGCTGGCACTGTCTGTGCGCACAGAAAATCTGTGTTGCGCACGAAAAAAAAAATCTAACCTGAATTGAAATTAAAATAAATACTCTAACAATTCATTCTGTTTTGCAGTGTGAGTCAGTAAGTGACCGGTGACTGGCTGCTCCAGCCAATGATGCGATTCACATTCGTATATACACAGCTAATCAATGTCGTTGACAGGCTATGACAGCATCCTTAAGTGCCGCTAATGTTTTAGCTAACAAAGGGGTGTGGCCGATGTGGAGTGCTGCTTATGTTGAACCTTTATAACAATGGCAAAACGAACGGGCAGTGGCACATCCTCTCAAAAAGCCAAAGTAAAAAAGAAATGCGACTCTTTTAAGATGGAATGGCTATCAGAATATGTGCAAACGGAAGAAAAAACTGTGAAACTGGGAGAGATTTTTTCTTTTTCGAACAAGAAAGGTCTGGTCTGTAAAACATGTTGCGAAGCTAAAATTGCAAGCGAGTTTTCAGAGGGAAAAGTGTGGACAGAACGGAAGCTGGAATACCTCAAGTGCCACATTCAACAGAAAAGTCATTTGAAAGCAGTTGGAATTGTGAGAAGATGTACGATGGGAATGGGGATCAGTACGTTGTTGGGAGAGAGCGCCAAAGACCAAGAGAAGAGGAACGAGCTGTCACTCATAAAGAAATCCAACCCCGAAGAAGTTAAAGTTCTCATCGACCACACCGACAGCATAGAAGAACTAATTTTGATGGCTAGTTTCTACTAGCCATCAAAATTAGTTCTTCTATGCTGTCGGTTCAACAAATTCATGATCACATGGCAAAGTATCTGAGTATACAAGAAAGCTGGCGAAGCAAAAATTATGCCTTTGAGTTTGTGAATTCAATTAATGAAGTAGTGCAGAATGAGACAATGTGTGAAGTTAAAAATGCACCTTGGCACACCCTGATCATAGATGAGAGCACAGACATAACAGTGCACAAAATGCTAGTCCTGTATATTAAATACAGGGAGGAAAATAACGTCAACCATAAAACTGTGTTTGGTGGCATCATCCAGCTGACAGCATGCACGGCTCAGGATATTGTGCAGGCAATAACTCAGTTTTACACCAAGCATGAACTAGACATGCAGAGAATGGTGATGCTGACCTCCATTGTGCCTCAGTAATGCTAGGAAAGCACAACGGAGTTGCAGCTTTATTAAAGCAGAAAATACCACACTCAACTGAACAACACTGTGTAGCCCATAGAGAGGACTTGGGCATTGATGATGCGTGGAAAGATGTACCTTTGATGCGAGATGTGGAAACTCTTCTTAGAACTATTTACTCCACTTTCTCTAGATCCGCTGTAAAGAGGGGAAAACTGGAAGACCTAGCAAAGGTTCTTGATGAGGATGCACTGTCGTTCAGGCCTCTGAGTGAAGTATGATGGCTGTCGCGTCACGAAGCTGTGAATGCTGTTCTGAGGAACTACACTGTGCTGGAAGAATACTGCAAGAGAGAATCCAGTGATAACAGAGATCCAGTGGCAAATTACTGTTACAAAAAGCTAACCGATTCAAACTTCAAGGTTACTCTCACTGCTCTGGGAGATGTTTTGGGTGAGCTGGCACACCTGTGTCTTTCTTTTCAAAGATGCAACCTGACTGTGATGGAAGGGCACTGCTTGGCAAGAGCAAAGATTGAGAAGTTGCGTTCCCAATACTTGACAGAGGAAAAAGATGTTAAGTGGAGTGACCGTGTCAAAGAGGCGATGAGGGCCTCATCTGCTGATGGCAGGAATACCGGTGAGATTACTCGTGTTATTCGTAAGCTTTGTGATCACTTGGATGCTCGTTTTCCAGATGATGAATTAAAGGAGTGGTCTGCATTTGACATTGAGGCATTGAACTCAGACATCATCCTCTCATCTCGCATAGTTAAGGACTGCTTCAATGTAATTAGACCTAGTATTTTATCGCTATTGAATTCTTCCTTACTCTCTGGCAACGTCCCGTCAGCTTTTAAACATGCTATAGTTCAGCCTGTTCTTAAAAAAAAGGAACCTTGATTATAATGATTATGTGAATTACAGGCCGATCTCTAAGCTCCTGTTCCTGTCTAAAATCCTCGAGAAGATAGTTCTTCTACAACTCCAGGCGTACCTGGATGAGAACGACATTAATGATAAATTCCAGTCTGCCTTCAAACCACATCATAGCACCGAAACAGCGTTGCTTAGAGTCCTCAACTATCTTCTTCTAATTGCTGATACTGGATGCTCTGCGGTCCTAGTTTTATTGGATTTATCCTCGGCCTTCGATATGGTAGATCACAACATCTTAGTAGCAAGACTTGAGCATACTGTAGGCATTAAAGGTGTTTCCCTTGATTGGTTTAAATCATACCTCTCCAATAGGTCCTTCTCGGTCAACCTGGGCACCTGCTCTTCCTCCGCTGCACCTGTCTGCCGTGGCATGCCTCAAGGATCTGTGTTGGGCCCTATTCTTCTCTCACTGTATATGCTCCCTCTAAGTGCAATCTTTGAGAAATACCGCACCGCTTTTCACTGCTATGCTGATGATATACAGATCTACTTTGAACTAAATGATGATCTTCCTTTGTCCTTGCACTGCTTTCAAGAGTGCATGTGCGAGGTCAAAGAATGGCTCTTAGCAAACTCTCTTATCCTAAATGATAAGAAAACTGAAATCGTGGTATTTGGCAGCAACGTTCCTCGTGGCCAACTTCGTGATGCCTTTGGTTCCCTTACCAGCTCCCTTTCTGACACTGTTAGCAATTTGGGTGTGTTGCTTGACAGCTCGTTCAAATTCGATAAATAAGTGTCTGCTGTAGTTAGATCTAGTTTCTACCAACTGCGTCTCATTTCTAAGGCTAGGCATTATGTTCCGCATAAGGACCTGGAAAAGCTCATCCACGCCTTTGTGACCTCTAGGCTGGATTACTGCAATTCACTGTATTTCGGTCTTCATTCTGCCCTTCTTCATAGACTGCAGACAGTCCAAAATGCTGCAGCACGCATTCTGACCAGAACTGGGAAGTTTGCCTGTATCACCCCTGTTCTAGCTGACCTGCATTGGCTACCCATTAAATACCGCATCCAATTTAAAATACTGCTGCTTACGTTTAAAATTACCAACAACACAACACCGAGCTACCTTAGCGAACTCCTTAAATCGTATGTTCCCGCCAGAGCACTAAGATCATCTACTCAGTTACTCTTGGTGCAGCCTAGATCTCGGCTGAAGTCTAGAGGTGACCGTGCGTTTGCCTTGGCTCCACCAGAGTTGTGGAATAACCTTCCGATTGCGATCCGGGCGTCCGATTCTATCCAATCTTTTAAATCACGGTTAAAAACCAATTTGTTTAATCTCGCTTTTCCTGCTTGTTAATGCTTGTACCTGACTCTTAGACTTACTCTGTTTTTCTTTATACATATCTTTTATGGCTTGTGCTTTTACAATGTTTTTACTTGATATGCATTTTATGCTACCCCTGTATATTAGTGGCAATGACCTTTGAGTATATTTGATACTTTGCTGAGGCCTTATAATACTCATGTTACTTTTCTGTCTTTTATGTTAAGCACTTTGGTATACCGCTGGTTTTTAAATGTGCTCTATAAATAAAGATTGTATTGTATTGTATTGTATCAGCTTTGAGTATGGAGCAGGAGACATTGCCACGCTGGCAAAGAAGTATGAGGCCATTCTCCACCCTCCACATTCAGTGGAGGTCATAAACAGTGAATATTCTGATTTCAAGTACATAATGAGGCACAAACTTAAACATGGGTCAATCAGCACATTCTCAGATATGGTGGCTGCAACGCTAAAATGTGAAGAGCTAAAACACATCTCACAGCTTGTGGATATTTGTGCTACATTTCAAGCATCCAGTGCAGATTGCGAAAGAGGCTTTAGTTTAATGAATCGTATCAAAACAGCATCCAGAAATCGTCTTGAGGTAGACCATTTGGACCAGCTGATGTGCATAAAGTCAAAGCTGCAAGCAGACGAGGCCATCAACCTGGACGACGTGTACAGCCACTGGAGATGTGAGAAGGACAGACAGGAAAAATAAGGTGAAATTTAAGCTCTTAATAAGTATACTACTCATCTAGTGTCATTTATTGAGTTTTCATTTATGGATATTGATCATTAAATACTGTCACTAGTTTATGAGTATTAGAAATGCAAATAATTGTGTCATTATATACTGTATTTTGCAGACAAAGAGTTACAGGACAGTAGGACTGTCTCCCAGACCGCAGTAGGACAGGAGGACCAGGAGCTTCACAGACTGGCTCATACTCATCATAACACAAGTCAGAGCTTTATAGTAAAAATATTAAGTTTCAAAATTGGAGTTTATAATAGGCTTGATTTGGTTGGCAGTTCATGTTTTGCCATAGTTAAAGTTAAATATTCATACTTCCAATAGCGTTGACATAGTACACAGGTCATTAAAAAAAGATTTTTGTAATTTTCACTGTAAGTGGGCTAAAGCTCTTAATTAAAGGTATTCTAACAGAAATGTAAATGCTGTAATTTGGCTCCTTTTATAAACCATGTAACTTTGATGGATGCGATGCTGTCGTGACCACATTGACCACATCTAATGTCGCTCACAGTGGTCCAAGGGTCCGCTCAGGGAGTTTGTGAGTTTGCTCACACACATGAAAAATTAGAGGGAACATTGCCCCTCACATATACTAATGTGCCACAAACAGGACTTTAATATCACCAACCATTCCCGTGTTATTACGGTGTATCCATATAAATGGCCCACCCTGTATATTGGTTCTAGTACAGAACCCTGTGGAGCTCCACAATTAACCTTAGTGTGTGAAAAGGACTCTCCATTTACATCAACAAATTGGAGTCTATAAGATAGATACGATTCAAACCACTGGAGTGCGGTACCTCTAATACCTACAGCATGCTCTGATCGTTGTAATAGAATATTATGGTTGACACTATTAAACGCTGCACTGAGGTCTAGCAGGACAAACACAGAAATGAGTCCACTGTCATAGGCCATAAAAAGATCATTTGTAACCTTCAATAAAGCTGTTTCTGTGCTGTGATGAGCTCTGAAACCTGACTGAAACTCTTCAAATAAGCCATTCCTCTGCTGATGATCTGTTGGCTGTTTTATAACTACTCAAGATTTTTTTTTTATAATAAGAGGAATGTTAGAGATTGGCCTATAATTAGTTATGGCCACTGGGTCTAGAGATGGCTTTTTAAGTAACGATTTAACTACTGCCAGCTTGAAGGCCTGTGGTACATAGCCGGTTATTAGAGATAGGTTGATCATATTTAAGGTTGAAGCATTAATTAATGGCAGGACTTCTTTGAGTAGTCTTGTAGGAATGGTGGTCTAAAAGACACGTTCATAGTTTGGAGGAAGTAATTACTGAAGTTTAGTCAGAAAGATCAATTGGAGAAAAAGACTAAGTGAATATCAATGGCACTGAAAGTAGCTGTAGATAGTGTTACACCTGTGAGATGATTATGAGTACTTTTATCTTTAATCATTAAAATTTTATTCGCGAAGAATTTCATGAAGTCATTACTAGTAAACTTTAAAGGAATGGCTCAACAGTGCTCTGACTTTTTGTCAGCCTGGCTACAGTGCTGAATAGAAACGTAGGTTTGTTTTTATTTCCTTCAAACAATAAATGAATAATAAGATGTTCTAGCTGAATGGAGGGCTTTTTTAAATAAACCAACAAAAAAATTTTCCAAGCTAAATGATGATCTTCTAAATTTGTCTTAAATCCAGGAGAGTAGAAGTGGTGCCTCCCATCCTCAGCAGCTTGTCACTCAGCAGAAGTGGTTGGATGGTATTAAAGGCACTGAAAAACTCAAAAAACATGATTTTCACAATGCCACCAGTACCATCCAGGTGAGAGTGAGCATGCTGCAACAAGTAGATAACAGCATCATTCTCCGCCATAAGAAGCTGGCAAGCAATTTGAAGAGGATCAAGTACATTTTTAACCTACAATCTAAGCCGGGCAAGATCTAGTCTCTCCAGCAACTTCATGACATATGACACTAAGGCAACTGGTCTGAACTCATTAAGGCCAGAAGGGGATGATATCGTTGGTATTGCCACTAAACATGATGTCTCTTTCCTCTGGAACAGACTCATATTGTGCAGCATGGGGGTTAAGGGGATCAAGTGTAGAGATGGAAATGTATTGATGATTGATGAGGATATATTGAGAAGATAGGATGAGTACTTTGAGGAGATGATAAATAGAATGAGGAAATACAGAGAATTACTAAAGAGGAATTGAGGGTAGCTATACAGAGGATGAAGAGTGGAAATGCAGTTGTTCCAATGACATACCTGTGAAGGTATGGAAATGGTAAGAGAAAGGGCAGTAGACTGAACAAATTTTCAATGCAATTTTCGAGGAATGGAGAATGAGTGAGATTAGAAATTAGTCAAGTCAGAAATTAGTTATCACAGTGGCAGTTAAGGTTGAGCAGTTTGGAGACAATATTATGTTGAATATTAAACAGGAGGAAAAGAGGAAGACCACAGAGAAAATTCATGGATGTAGTAAAGGAGGATATGAAGAGGGTGTGCGTGCCAGAAGAGGATACTAGATAGGCTGATATTCAATTCAGTTCAATTCAATTTTATTTATACAGCACCAAATCACAACAACAGTTGCCTCAAGGCGCTTTATGTTGTAAGGTAGACCCTACAATAATACACATAAAGAGAAAAACCCAACAATCATATGAGCAAGCGCTTTGGCAACAGTGGAGAGGAAAAACTCCCTTTTAACAAGAAGAAACCTCCGACAGAACCAGGATCAGAGAGGGGCAGCCATCTGCCGCGACTGGTTGGGGAGAGAATAGAGATGATATGGAGGTAGATGAGCCCAGTGGGGGCAGCCAAAAAAAGAAGATTATGTGGCAATATTCTGCAGGGTCCTGATGAATAACATAGTTTTGTGACTTAAGTTATTGTTAAAGTAAAGTGTTAAGCAATTATTATATAACATTTCCAGGCAAAGCACTACCAAGGCTACTTGTGTGCTTGCATTTGACTTGCTGAGATGTGCCGTGTCATTGGATATAATGCTAGATCACTACTATTGAACTATAATGCTGCTGTTTCTGGCACCTTGTTTCAGTATATTCAGAATTTCAAATGACAGAAGCTCATTAGAAAATAAGGATGGACCATGTCATTCATTTACATACACTCATAAAAGCTGCGAACACCAATAAGTTCTTCAGTTTTTTTTCAATAGCCTCAGAATTTTTTGTTTACTATCCTCTAATTTTCTTGAAATACTGTGATCTATTTTTGAGACTCGAGATATCTGCTCTTGTTAATAAATAGTCCAAAACACATAACACACAAACACTTATCACAACTTAATAGCCTGAAATGCAGCCTCAAATACAAACAATGTGGTACTCTCTACCTTTAAAATTTTTTATTGTTGTTGTTTATATCCAAATTTTGGATGTCTGTGACACCAAATACACTTTTGTAACCCAACTTGTCCACTTAATGCAAAGACATTTTACTTGGAAATCACTGTTGAGGGCAAAGTCAAGTTATGGTTACTTAGATGAATGACCCACAAAATCAAACCAAACTTTATTTACCTGTACATTTATCGCTACTACAACAGATTATTGACAAATTAGACAAGCTATACTCTAGTTATACTCAGAATAACTAAATCTTAACCTCCTAGGACCTGGCGTCCACATATGTGGACATCACATTTTGGGTTATTTAGACCAAAATACTTAATTTTGCTCTACAAGGGCCTGATATCCACTTACGAGGACATTACACTGCTACTGTTCTATCAAAATTGTAAACAAATATCCTCATATGTGGCTCTTATTTTTCTTAAAAACAAAAATGAGGAAAAAAAATCTGGTAATTCTTTGTTTTGACATTCATCGGGTCCCAATCAGCGCAATATCAAAGAGAAATTTAAAATGCTTGGCTTGGAAGAGTTAGGGTCTTAGGAAGTTGAACAAAAACTGGCAAAAAACAGTCCCAAAATTTGTGCTTTTAGTGACAGTAAGTTTGAGGAAATGTATTTTTTCAGATAAAAAAACCAGTTATAATGCATTTATACGATACTATGACAGAGCTACGTCTTCTGTATAAATCAGTGGGTTTATTTTTAATAATGTTCATATATCATTTTAGTAGGATATCACACTCCTTTAAGAGATGACAACAATCAGTTTATAAAGGTTATCTCTCACTCTCCTATTTTAGTCTTTTTGTCTAAATTTAGTCTGATTTCCATCTGTTATGTTATAAAATGTATTGATCAAATGTTAAACTGTGAAGTATACACCCAGAAAGTTGAGATGTTCTTATGAACGTAGTGTTTTCAGTGCGAAAAATGTTTCATCACTCATCCAAGTGTCTTCTTCAATCTCGTCACTCTGTTAAGTATACAGTTTGATTATTGAAGTATCAACAACTAACACATTACTTATCATAGCACAAGAAAAATGTATTCTGATGCTGCACTGTGCTAATAAACACATGTATATGTGTATGTATAGACACAGTCCATTCTGTTTCTGAGCCAGTACTACTTTCCTGGCTGCTTGTCTCTAATGAGATCAGTGGAGCCTTCTTTGTTTCTATGGTGACACCTCCAGTCATCTCTGCTGTGGTTTCCCCTCTCCAAGCATCTCGCCCTCCCTGTCTTCTCTGTCTCACTGTCTCTTCATCTCAAGGCATCCTTTATTACCTCCCTGTGCCCCTCTCCTTTTTTCATCTGTACCTCCACAACTTTGTTTGTCTCACAGTACTGGATATTAGCTTCATCAGGCCACTACGAATGTACTGTAGAGAAATACATTGATCTACAGGCGTCTTTGTACAGGTGCGTCGCTGAGGTGCAGGGGAGGCATTCCTCCTCTGTCCCCTCCTGGCCACCTGTGCCTCATTTTTATTCAATAACCTGGACATCCACATTACTTAGACTCTCATTACACATACATATAGGGCCTTGGGGGTGGTCATGCTAAACAACGTCCAGAGGATGGTCTGTATATTAAACCTTACCTCTGGTGCCGGTGCCCACCTCTCAATTTTAAATACATGTACACATCGAGGGTTCTCAAGGGTGCCGTGCTGACACCAGCTGCTTTCTGGCAGATCGTACTATGCCCCTCCCATGTTTTAAATGCGCTTAGAACAGCACACAGCAACACCACATATGAGCAGGCAGAAGGAGTATGGGGGTCTTCACACCCCCATTTTCTCTTTGTCATCTGAGGGATGGGACTGGGAGGAGGAATTGGCCGTCTGGTTGGGGTCTGGGATGCTTGGACTCCCTGCTGCTGCAGGACCGGGGGCGGTCTGCTTGTCTCCTACGCAGAGGAAAAAGGGAAACATCCCCTGGGTCAGGGGGCGGATTTCACCGCTGGCGGTAAAACAAAAAAAAAAAAAAAATCCAAACTTTATAATGTAGCCTCACTCAGTTCACTTCAGACTCAGGAAGTAAAGTGATGGTGTCCACCAGTAAGAGAAATGATTTCCAGATTTTGTTAAATTTCCTAATAGAACCTTTTAGAGAGAATCTAAGTTTTTCCAACTTTAAGTTAAAGAGTACATCTCTCACCCAATGATCATGAGTTGGGAGATGGGGAAGCTTCCACTTCAACAGAATAAGCCTCCGAGCTAGTAAAGTGGTAAAGGCTAGGGCCTGTTTGAGGGGGCCAGATAAGTTCAAGTCGGGAGGAATGCCAAAAATTGTGGAGAGTGGGTTAGGAGGGACAGTCTGGCCATATGCTTGGCTAAGTGTGTCGAATATATCCCTCCAAAATGCACTCATTTTCGAACAAGACCAAACATGTGGACATGGTTGGCAGGTGGTGGTCCGCATCTGTTACAGGCATCACTAATGGTTGGATAGATTTTAGATAATTTTGTGTTTGTATAATGTACTTTATAGACCACCTTGCACTGAATCAAAGCATGACGGGCACAAATTAAGGATGAGTGAATCAATTTCAAAGCAGAATCCCACTGCTGTTCTGGCAGGGTTGTCTGTAGCTCTTCCTCCCATCTCAGCTTAGTATAAGAAATGGATTTGGGAACCAAAGTATCTGGTATTTTATACAAGGCTGATATCAGTCTGTTTTGATGAGGGTTCGTCTGCAGGATGATATCCAGATTTGTTTCTGGAGGCCGATTGGGAAAGTGAGGGAACTTTGGTTTTACAAAATCTCTAGCCTGAAGATAACAAAAAAAATTGGAATTAGGCAGGTCGTATTTAGACGATAGGTCAGCAAAAGATAGAAAAGTGTCCTGACTGTACAAGTCCTTAACAATCCTAAGTCCTTTATCTTTCCAACTTCTAAAGGCTGCATCAATGTTTGAAGGTACAAAATTGCAATTTTTTAGTAAAGGTGTTAGCAAAGACGGTCCAAGTAGCCCAAAGTATTTTCTAAACTGTTGCCAAATAGTTACCGTTTCCTTAGCTATTGGATTCTCCCCAACAAGGGTTGGAGAGAAAGAGTGGTGAGCTGAGTATTGATGATAATGAGTAACAGCTAGATGCAGTTTCCATTTGTACCCAGGCTGGTACAGGGGGGTCGTTGTGAACCCAATGTAAGAGTTTGTATGTTAGCTGCCCAATAGTAGTGTCTAAAATTGGGCAGACCAAGACCACCGTCAGTTTTAGAGGACTGAAGAATAGGCTTGCGAACTCTAGCTTGTTTCCCTCCCCATATGAAATGTGACAGAATCTTTTCTAACTTGTCGAAGAATGCTTTAGTAAGAAGAATTGGGACATGTTGAAAAAGATACAAGAATTTGGGGAGGACACTCATCTTTATCAGGTAAACTCTCCCTGCAACTGACAATGGTAGTGTCATGGTCCTGGGTCGGTGACCCAGCGCCTTGAGTTTGTGATTATTATTTTCTAGTTATTCTGATTTGTATTGGTTGTTGGGGTTTGGTTGTCGTGTTTATTTTCCCTACCTGTGTCTCCCTCTGTGCTCTGTACGGGTCCCCGAGTTTTGTGTTGTAAAACGGTCTGGGTGTTTCCTGTTTTACTTTGTAGGTCTGTCTCGTTAGGCCCATTAGTTCCAGCTGTGTCCCCTCCTGTGTGCCATTTCCTGATTACCTGGTGTGTGTATTTATAGTTGGTGTCTGCCTGTGCTTCTCGTGGCGTCGTCTGTGTTTCTCTGTGAACCTCCCGTGTAGTCTGCATTATTCCATGTTTCTTCGTGTCTCTCTGCTCCTCGCTTCATGTCCTCCATGTTGTATTAGTTTTCCCAGTTTAGGTTTATGTTCGGTTCTGCCCACACCTTGGTTTTGTGCACTGTAAATAAAACCCACTTGCACCTCCGCCATTGTCTGCTATTGGATCCTCCTTTCTCACCCTCCACACGGCTGCCGCCCCAGCCGTGACAGGTAGTGAAGTTCAACGATCACAATCTTTCCCAACGTTGTCTAGTAGGGATAGAAAATTCTCCCTCATCATTTTACGTATAGAAGAGGAATATCCCCAAATATTCAGATATCTAAATCCGGTTTCTGTCCACTTAAAGGGCACTACTGAGTGGGGAAGAGCTCTGGCGAGGGAGTTGAGGGGTTGCAACTGCTTTTTTGATAATTGAGCTTATATCCTGACAATGTACCATATTGATCCAGTATGTTAAAAAGCACCGGGAATGAGTTTAAAGGGTCAGAAATGTACATGAGCAAGTTGTCTGCATAAAGGGAGAGTTTGTGGGTCACACCGAACCTTGTAATGCCTTTAAATCTATCCTCTGAACGCAGCCATATTGCAAGAGGCTCGATAGCAATGGCGAATAAGAGGGGTGAGAGAGGGCACCCTTGCCTAGTGCCCCTCTCAAGTGGAAAAGGTGAAGACAAGTTGTTGTTAGTACGAATACAGGTGGATGGCGAAGAATATAGTAGCTTAACCCAGAGAATAAAGTCAACCCCCAAGCCAAACCTATCCATCACTTCATAGAGGAAGCTCCACTCGACGTGGTTGAAGGCTTTCTCCGCGTCAAGAGATACCACAACCTCTGGAATTGAATTGCACGATGTATGGATAATATTCAAGAGGCGTCTTGAATTGTCATATGAGTGCCTGCCGGCCATGAACCCCGTCTGATCAGAGGAGATCATTTGTGGCAGAACACGTTGTAGCCTAAGTGCGAGAATTTTAGAAAGTATTTTTAAATCAATATTTAAAAGAGAAATTGGTCTGTAACTGCTGCACAATAGAGGATCCTTGTCTTTTTTTCAAGATTAAACAAATAGTTGCTTCGGACAAAGTCTTGGGTAATTGACATTTTGAAAAGGCTTCATTATACATATCTTTCAGCAATGGTACCATAAGGTCAGAATTGGCTTTATAGTATTCTGCAGAGTAACCATCAGGGCCCGGCGATTTACCTGTGTTTAAGGATTTAATGGCTTCTTGTACCTCTACTACAGTAATTGGTCCCCCTAATCCCTTTGTCAGATCTCTATCTATTCTTGGAAAATGTATATTTTGGAGGGCTTGAAGTGTACAGATTGGAATAGAAATGAACAAATACTTCATTAATTCCCTCTGGGTCCGATATTATGTCGCCAGCGGCAGACCAGACCTTCGGAATTAGTTTGGAGGTTGCTTCGGCATGGGCTTGATAGGCCAGAAGTTTCCCTGCCTTGTCACCGGATTCAAAAAAGTGTTGCTTTGTCTTAATTAATTGAACCACAGCTGTTGCGGTGGTGGTTAAATTGAGACTGGCTTGAACTTTCACACGTTCTGTATAGAGGTTAGGATCTGGGTTTGATGCATATCTGCCATCTAGATCTTTGATCTTATTCAATAAACTGGCCGTGTAAGATAGCTCTTTCTTCTTTAAATTTGACACAAAGCCTATAAGCTGGCCTCTCATGTAGGCTTTCGATGTTTCCCATAAAAAAAAAAAAGGAAAAAGAAAAATGCATTAGTAGTAAGATTTGCATGTCGCCATGGATCCACAATCCCCAGCTGAGTTTTGAAAAATTCTAGGGTTTTAGCAGATTTATTCAAGGAACAGGCCTTAGTTGACGATCTATCCAGCAGAGTGTCCTGAACCAAGTTAAAGTCACCTCCAATAATAAGATGATAGTTTTCCAAATTTGGAAGTGAAGAGAAAAGTTTAGCTATAAAAGAATCATCGTCCCAATTCGGCCCATACACGCTAGCCAGTATCACAAGTGAGCCCTGCAAGTTTCCTGACACAAATGTGAAACGGCCATCTGGATCAGCAATAACTTTATGTTGCTCAAACAGAATATCATTACGAATAAGTATGGCTGTCCCTCTAGCCTTGGCGTTAAATTTGGAATGATATATATTGCCAATCCAGTTTCTCTTGAGTCGCCTCACTTCTTTGTTGCAGAGATGCGTCTCTTGAAGAAAAAACACATCTCCTTTAAGCTGCTGTAAATGCGCCATAACTTTGTTAATTTTGGTTGCATTCCCCACACCTCTCACATTCCAGGAGACAATTCTAAGACCATTGATTGTGTTCAACATACCTTACTGTATTCAGGCAGGTTTTTGATTTGACAAGTTGACAGTGGCCAGGGGAAGACTGGTGTCTGTACTTGAGGTAATAGACTGTGAACAGGAAAGGGAAAAAACAAAACAAAACCCCAGAACAAAAATAAAACAGGACAATACATACATACACGTCGAACGACATAAATTGGACCTGGAAACCCCTGAAAACAAAACTTGCAAGTGTCCATTTCACAGCAGGGTATAAACATTCCCCTGCGAAGACTTCACCATCACAACTCTATCAAATGGCTTCCCTGTGGCGGCTAAGGTCTCACTATGAAAATATACCTTGTCAATATTCTGCTAGAAAAATTGAGGAACTAGGATGTATAAACAGGGGTATTGTAAAGGAAAATGAGAGAAAAACAGTGAAAAACAATGATGTTATAATTACTCATACCATGCTGTCTTCTAGATACCAAACATCAAACTAAAATGTCATGAGCCCTCCTACAGAAGTGGCAGGATCCAACTATGACCATGTTTTCAGATCAGGTCTCCAGAATGTTAGAACTCAGGGTTCAGTGTGAGGCGATGTAGCTCCGGGCATCGCCTGGCAACACCAGTCGCTTCCGGTTCCCTTTGTCAGTCATAATGAACAGTTTGGCCGGGTAGCGAAGCTGAGGCTTGAGTCCAAGGTCGTACAACTCCTTCATGACTCCGCAGTAAGCGGACCGTTGTTCCAGCACCTCAGGGCAGTAGTCCTCGACAATATGGATGGGGGTGTCCTTATATTTCCCGAGCTTTGCACACAACGAGCTCACGGGTCTGGGAGCTATGGAAACAAACAACAACCGCTCGGGGCTTCACGTTGCTACCAGCACCCGGTGGGCTCGATCCAACTCTGGGGCCGCTTTCAAAATGTCCACTCCAAATATGTCCACAAGCATCTGAGAAAAGAACACCGTTGGCCTGAGCCACTCAATATTTTCAGCGACCCCCAAGAGGCGAATGTTGCGGCGGCTTCTGCTTTCAACGTCAATTAGCCTAGCTCTCAGCGTATCGTTATCCTCCACCACTACTGCTAACTTAGCCACCACGTCCTGGAGCTCCGCATTTGTAGCTGTGGCCGTGGTTTCCAAAGCCGTAATCTGTTGGTCATGGCTGTTGAGAATCATTTGGATGCTGTCCAAGTTGTTTTCAAGTCGCTAAACGGATGTGTTGAATTCTGCCAAAAGCGAGGCTTTGTGCTCATCCAGCGTGGTCTTTAGCATAGCCATGATAGCCTCATTAGCCGCACCGAGCTCCTCTCTTTTTTGCTCCTGGTTCCTGGTGTTTCTACTGGTCATCTTGGCAGATTATTACACCAGACAAACAATACCACCAATATAAGTCCCCACTTTGTAGCGAGTAGTGAGAAAATTATTAAGTAGTTGTGATAAAAGTAGGAGCCCTGCGAAGAGCGACTATTCCGACATGCTGTCAACCGGAAGTCGTATTCTAAATTTTTGATTCATTAAAGTAGCCACTTCCGGCAGATACAACAACTAAATACAGCTTTCTACAATAGAAATCAAATATTCTTTAGAACTGTTGCAGAAGTTCCCATAAATGTGTCGCACTTGTAGGTTGCTTTTCTTTCAGTCTTCTGTCCAGTTCAACTCAAACCAGCTCGATGAGGTATAAGTCTGAAGACTGTGCTGGCCACTCCATGTTAGTTTTGGGTCATTATCTTTCTGTAGGTTAAACCCCTGACCAACTAGGCACATGCCAGAAGGTATTGCACGCTGCTGCAGAATGCTGTGGTAGCTGTTTTGGTTCAGGGTGCCTCTCACTCTGTACAAGTCACCGACCCTGGATCCAGCAAAACAGCCCCAGACCATCACACTTCCTTCTCCATGTTTGACAGTTGATGCCACACACTGGGGAATCATCCTTTCACCTACTTGATGGAGAACAAAGATCCTGCATGATAACCCAGAGAAGATTTTAAATTTTGATTCACCAGTCCAAAATACCTTCTTCCAGTCTTCAGTAGTCCAGTAGCAATGTTTCATGGCCCAGGCAAACCTCTTTGTCTTATTCTGACATCTTAGCAGTGGCTTTCTTGCTGCATCTCGCCCTGTCAAACCTGCAGCTCAAAGTATTCTCTTCCCAGTTGAAACTGAGACTTGCTTACTACACCCACTTTCAAGCTGTGCTTGAAGCTGTTGTCCTGTGAGCCACCCATCAAGCAAGCTGTTAACTCTCAGTAACTTGTCCTCTGATTCAGTTGTGGCTTTGGATCTGCCTGACCTCTTCCTGTCAGAGCTTGCCCCACTGTTTTAGTGCCTTTTGACAGTGAAAGAAACTGTACTCACTGACACCTTGATTTTCTTTTCAATTCCTCTTTAGGAAAGACCTAGATTTTTAAGTGTTGTGATGGTCTGTTTCCCTTCGGGATACACTGTTAAACATCCAAGGCTCAATTGAGAGCTACTGTGACAGCTGGGACAGCTACAGAAAAACTTTTCCTCCTCCTCTGGTGTGTTCCTCACCTGAGTGCGTGCTACTGTGCACAACCCGCGGGATTTCCACCCTCAAGAGACGAAAAAGGGGAACGAGTGCTGGCGTCCAGGTGAAACGGAGAAGGTACCGGAGGCTAGCTACTTGGCTGTGGGGTGACTCAGAATCAGAATCAGAATCAGAATTGTGTTTATTGGCCAAGTATATGTGCAGACACATACAAGGAATTTGGTTCCGGTAGATGGTGGTGGCTCTCAAGCACAGCAATGTAAATCACACACACACACACACACACACACACACACACACACACACACACACACACACACGTGTCTATATATACACATTACACATACATACACAAAGCTGTGTAAACCAACTATAAATAACTAATCTAAACTTATATACATAAAATACAGAAATGAAATGAGGTGGAATGAATACTACAGAACATAGAACAATACTACACTCTCGGTGCCTGCGACCAGTTCCTCTCCTGTTGTTTGCTGGGGATGTTACGCCGTCGTCTGGGACCTGAGCCCCATGGCTCGAAAGCAGTTTGCTCGCTCTGTGGCCATCATCCATTCTCCGTTTTGCTGATGACAGCTATGTCTGCTCATCAATCAAGGTTTTTCCCAGCTCTGGAGTTGCCAGATCCACACGTGTGCACAGGTGCTTAATTCAAGTGCCGCTGTGGTCAGCTGTAGATTTCGCAAATAAACCGTCATCAGTTCGGTTTGCCCTGCTTAACTTGGACTTGCTGCTGTTTATCAGGACAGAGTCATATGCAGACTGATGACCTCGGACGCCTTTTCTTCATTTGAGTCACAGATGATGACGGTCGGTTCTCTGAAAACATGTTATTGTATTTTAATCTATCGACCGCCTGGACCTGTCAGGGTCTTTCTAACTGATTTAACGACCTTCTGACATCGATCATTAAACTGGAGAAGGTTGTAATATTGGGAGACTTCAACCTTCATATTGATGATGCATCCTGTAACACTGCTGCTGAGCTCATCGCTATCACTCAGTCTTTTAACTTTAAGCAGCATGTTTCTGGCCCCACACATACAAAGGGCCACACACTGGATCTTGTTTTCTCCCTGTGTTTAAATATACATGATGCATGTGTGGAGGATGTCCATATGAGTGACCATAGTTGCATATTCTTTAATTTGTCATTTTACGTGGATCCTTCACCTCCTAAACTGATGATCCACAGGTGGATTATAAACCAGGATGCTGCTAGAAGGTTCTCTACCATGTTTGACCCTCGCTGGCTCAAGATGACGTGGATTCACTTATTTTGTCTTTTAACAATCAATGTCAATCTATTTAAGATACAATGGCACCTCTGAAACAAAATGTTGTCCATTCTTCAAATTTCTTTCCCTGGAGAAATGAAAATATTCGAAATTTTAGGAGATATTGTCGCAAATTAGAACGTTAATGGAAGGCTTCCAAGCTTGAGGTACATAGGGTACATCTCAAGGAATCAATTTTCCCACTTAATGACATGATAAAAAAATGCCAGAACTGAATATTTTGCTGATTTAATAGCTTCAAAAAAGAACAATCCCAGAGTATTGTTTGATACAATTAAGAACATTGTCTCTCCTGATATTCCTCATGTACCAGTCTATACAAAATCTGATTGTAATGACTTTTTAAATTATTTTGTTAATATGGTCGCTGCCGTCAGTTTAAATATTTCTCCATCATCCTCTCAGTATCACACTGACACCTTGCTTACCTCTGATACCTGGTCCTCTTTTACTCCTGTTACCTTACAGGACATCAGTGCTGTGCTTGGTCAGATGAAACTGACTTCAAGCCACCTTGATATACTTTCTCCATCATTTTTCATTAGTGTGTTTGACTCTATTGGCCCCTGTATTCTGGAAATAATTAATACTTCTCTTTATACTGGCTCAATTTCCAGCTATTTTAAACAAGTTATTGTTGAACAGATATTAAAGAAACCAAATTTGGACCCATCTCTTCCAAGCAGTTACAGGCCAATATCAAAATTACCATTGGTGCCAAAGATCGTGGAAAAAACAGTTGCAGAACAACTTAACAACTTTTTGGAGAAGAACAATGTTCTGGACATTTTCCAGTCTGGTTTCCGCAAATTACACTCCACTGAAACCGCTTTACTTAAAGTGTCTAGTGACATTCTGATGGCAGCAGACTCTGGAGAGTACACTGTTCTGGTTATGTTGGATCCCACCTCTACTTTTGATACTGTCGATCACAGCATCATGATAAACAGGCTGAAGGACTTGTTGGGATTACTGGTGTTGTTTTAAAGTGATTTATGTCGTGTCTATCTGAGAGATCTTTATAATCTGTATGAATCATGTGTTGTCTGAAACATCAGTTCTGCCTTCTGGGATACCTCAAGGATACCGATTCTCTTTTTGTTGTATATACTCCCTCTAGGCCAAATTATCAGACGTTACAATAATATTTCTTATCATCTCTATGCTGATGACATTCAGTTATACTGTTCTTTCAAAACTTCTGAGTTTTATAAATTTTCCTGTTTAAATAATTGTCTGTCAGAAATCAAACAATGGTTAAAGGACCATTTCCTCCAGTTAAATGCAGATAAAACAGAAACCTTGATTACTGCACCTGATCACATGCTTTCAGCTTTTTAGACCCTTCATTTCAGTCGAGTCTCAGAAACCTAGGTGTTATATTTGACAGTTCAATTTCTCTTGAGAAACACTCTAAACAACTTGTCTGGAACTGTTTTTATCATCTAAGAAACATTTCTAAACTCAGACTACTGGTGTCAAAGCCAGAATTTGAGATGATTATTCATGCTTTTATCTCTTCTCATTTGGATTATTGTAATGGTCTTTTTACTTGTCTCAACAAATCTGCTCTGGATAGCCTTCAAACTGTACAGAATGCTGCGGCAAGACTTTTAACTGGCACAAACAAGAGGTCACACATTACTCCAGTTTTGGCTTCCCTTCATTGATTGCCAGTAAATTTTAGGGTTCATTTTAAAATTTTAGTTGTAACTTTTAAAGCTCTGCACGGTGAAGCTCCCCAGTATATCTCTGACCTGTTGAGAACCTCATGCTTCGCCAGGTCGCCAGGTCAGAGGTTACTGGTGGTCCCATGTACTAGGTTTAAAACACGTGGGGATCGGGCTTATCAGGCACTGGCACCAAGGCTGTGGAACTCCCTGCTGTTGTCTTTACGCTGTCTTGACTCTACTGACTCCTTTAAAAAGCAGCTGAAGACATTTTTATACAAACAAGCTTTTAATTAATTTTTTCACTGTTTTATATTATTTTATTTGTACTTCTGATTTTATTGTGAAGCACTTTGTGATTTTTATCTGTGAAATGTGCTATATAAATAAATTTTACTTACTTGCATTGTTAATTGCCCTTTCCTTGCCATTTTTGTAGCAACACACTACTCTGTACAATGCTTGTAAACTTGTACAATACTGTTCAACTGATGCTCACAAGAGTGTGTAAGTAATCCAGTAATCTAGAAAAGTTGGAACACCTGTAGGAATTAGTAGCACCAGCTTTCAAGGCTTGATCAACCTCCACTGCTGCGGAACAGCTTCAAATTGTGAACCCATTTTGTGTTCCCTGAAAAAGGCTTTTTTGTATAATTCTGAAATGTACATTATTTTTCAGTTTTGGGTAATCTTACTTTTTTTTTTTAACCTCGGGCTGTTCACCACTTACCTTTGTACCATTTCAATATATTCAATGGACTTGAATGACTAGAATTGCAATAAATTACTGGTGCTCTAAAATTTTTGGCCTGTAGTGTACAAATTTGCCGATGACATAGCCATGGTGGGAATGATAGACATCAACAATGAAGCGACCTACAGAGAGGAGGTCCCGGCCTTCACATCCTGGTGTCAGAATAATGACTTGTTCCTCAACTCCAGCAAGATGAATGACCTTGTCAGCAATGTTCCCTCTAAGCTGCGCACGTGCGCAATTGCGCACTGTTGGCACGGTCTCTGCGCACAGAAAATCTGCATTGCGCACAAAAAAAAATCTAACCTGAATTGAAATTGATTGATTGATTGATTGATTGAATCTTTATTTTGAACATGTTGAAAAAGTACAACAAAATAGAATTAAAAGAGACAAATGAACAAAGCAAAACAAAAGGAAAACGAGCAACCACAACTCCAAATTAAAATTAATACTTTAACAATTCTGTTTTGCAGTGTTAGTCAGTGAGTGACTGGCTGCTCCTGTATGGGATTAGAACGATGCCACCTTATCCCATAGTCCAGCCAAAATGGGATTTACATTCGTATATACGCAGCTAATCAACGTCGCTGACAGGCTATGACAGCGTCCTTATGTGCCGACACCGGTGTTTTAGCTAGCAAAGCGGCGTGGCTGATGTGGAGTGAAGACACGTGAATGACAACGTGGACAACCATTGGAGATGTGAGCAGGACCGACCGAACAATTGACGGAAAAAGTGTGGACTTTATACCAGTTTTTAAATTGTGTTGATAGGCCACGTAAAACCAGAGTTAAGATAAAAATATTTGCAATGTTTGCTTTCCTTGCTGAATACTATCGTTGTTTATATTTACTGCGGGAAGAAACGGTAAAAACTGCGTTTTATAAGAAAAAAGGCTTGAAAGCACTCTCCGCCTGTGATCAAAAACAAACTCCACCCCCCTCTCCTTTTCCTATTGGTCCAAAAAAGTACCATGTCGACCAATCAAAAAATTATATGGCAACGTGGCATCTAGTTGTTAAGAAACGGGGGGAAGTTTTAGGACTGACAGCGGTGCTTTGAGATGTGAGAGATTTGAGACATTTAGCGCAAATCTTGTGTAGTTAGTGTGTGGACAGAAATTATTTTTTGAAGTGGCACAAATGATTTGTGTGGCATCAAATTTGATGCAGAACAGCTGATTGTTCTGTAAATAGTTTGAAATGTTTATTTAAAAAAAATAGCTGCAAAAAACTTTGTTGTTTGCCAAACTGAGTTACTTTTTTGAAGAAGTAACTATATAATTAATTGCCCAGCATTGGTCATTATATACTATATTTTGCAGACAAAGAGTTACAGGACTCTCTCCCAGACCACAGACTCATACTCACAATACAAGTCAGAGCTTTATAAAAAAAAAAAAAAAAAGAAGAAGAAAAAAGTAAGTTGTGTTTTTGAAATTGGAGTTCAAGTTATTTTTACTTCCAATAGTGTTAACATACTACACAGGTCAATGACTAGATTTTTTTTTTTAAAAATTTATTGTAAGTGGGCTAAAGCAGTTAATTAAAAGTAGTCTAACATAAATGTAAATGCTGTAATTTGATTATTTTAATAAACCATGTAACTTGGATGGATTAGATGCCGGTGTGACCACAGTGCACACGTCTGATGTCGCTCACAGTGGTCCAAGGGATCGCTCAGGGGGTTTGTGTGTTCGCTCAGACACGTGAAAAATTAGAGGGAACATTGCTTGTCAGTGACTTTAGGAAATCTAAAATGGATACATCACATGCCAGTCTGGTGAATGATGAAGACTGGATCCAACGTCATTGTTGCCCCCTTCTCACCCCTGGAATATATCTACTCTGCCTGATATGGAAACACAGCTGAAAGATCAAGTGTGACAGTGCACACCTTGGACAATGTCTTTTATACTCACTCCCCTTTAGCAGGCTCAGGGTCATGAGAGCATGTACAGAAAGACTGAAAAACTGCTTCTTTCTGAGGCCTGTGAAAACTCTATCAGAGTCAGAAATCAGAAAGGGTTTTATTGCCAAATGTTGAGCAGGTTTAGAACATCAGGAAATTGCTGCGGTACTTAGTGCAAAACATACTGTCAGACAACACTTAAATAAAGGCCCCAAAGTCAAACGAACACTGCTGCTCACAGAGAGTTAAAAACTGCCAATTTTTTCATCTTTAATAAAATTATCATAATTGCTGCTTTACCAGGTGTAACAATTAAGTTGAACATCCAGGCATCCATGAAAACAGAATTTATTAAATTTAACTGTGTTAAAAGTTAGCAGGAAGTTAGCGCGCTAGTTTTGCTAGTTACCTAAACATGACATACCATGTTCTGACTGAAAGATTTCTGAAAAAATTAAAACGTACAGCTCTGCTAATACTTCCAACATAGATGAAGACAGAAAACTAAACAGCAGTCACGTTTGTTGGGTTACTGAAGTTGGGCTAGCTGGTATATATTGATTTGCTACTTGATCACTAGCGACACCGCTATGTTAGCATAACATAAACAGTGAAGCTGGAAGATGAACGGCAAGTTTTTTCCACTCTATAAAAGTTAACATGAGGGTTCCTGATGGTTAGGGACACATGCAGTCGCATGGCAGGATGCTATAAACGGACCAAACTTCAATCAGGAGAACAACTGATATGATCCATCCACAATACGAGGTTAGTCATTAATATACTGCAACATGGGAATAGAGCAGCTGTGATAGAATACAGCATGAATCAATGGTACAGAAGTGGGGGAAGCAAGAAGAATGAGTTGAATAAAATTTGACTTATCTGACTGCTTTGTTTCTGTTAATGTGCCTTATAATCCCGTGCACCTTATGGTCTGAAAAATACCTATTTGACTTTTTATTAGGCACACTGCAGTTTAATGTTAGTGGATATTATACATAGTTATGCTCAGGATATGTCAGCCCATTTCCATTGGAAATGCCTTTTGGTTAAACTTTCAGCAAGGAATTTGCATTTGCATTGTTATATTTTTATATAGCTTTAATGCACATAAAAACAGCTGCTTGTTTAAGTAAAAATAAATTGATGGGTTTTTTTTGCGCTAGTAAAGTTATGGAGTTATATTTTGTATTTTGGCTCACATCAATTATATCGTCAGTTATATTGTTATCGCAACTTTTCAAATATATATCGTGATAAATATTTTTGGCTGTATTGCTCTGCTCTAATACCTGGGATAGGTTCCAATCCCCTCCACAACCCTAATAATAATAAGCACATGATGGATGAATGCTTTAGTAAACAATTCTGCTAGTCTGTTGCAAATATTGTTATGGACTTGATTATTTTCATAGGCAGGTTTTTTTTTTTAATTGCACATGAGCCAGTGGTTACCATCTTTGATCAGCGTACAAAAGTGTTTTTGTTAATTAAGACATTATGTCTTAAGAAAAGCTTATTAACATGTTTACCTGACACTTAAGTATTAATAGAGGAGACTGCTGTCTTACACATTTTTCATCTTCATTCAGAGCCCTCATGTCCTATGGATGGAGGCATTGTGATTCTTGATGTGAGCAGTTCTATTAGAATAAAAATGTCTCTTCATAGGATCAGTGACTCTAAACAATTTTTGATTGATTGATTGAATGAGAGTTCTGTAGCAGCTCAGCCACAAGTCACACTAAGCTTATAAGAGGTTCTGCTGTGACCAATTGAAGTTTACTTTTAGAAGTGGTGTTTGTTGTTTGGGCTGCCCCTCCTCCCTGCTGTACTCCACTCTGCATACCAAAAATCCA
This sequence comes from Perissodus microlepis, assembly GCF_051167445.1. Lineage (NCBI taxonomy): Eukaryota > Metazoa > Chordata > Actinopteri > Cichliformes > Cichlidae > Perissodus > Perissodus microlepis. Next base: position 10,205,817 of record NC_140472.1, on the reverse strand, counting down.
CCATTGCTATTCTACATGTCAAGGTTTCAGATTCATGCACACTCTGTAATGTCTTGAAGTTGATTTGAGTCCAGCTGGCAAACTGAAGTAACCGGACACAGTTTAAAAAGGGATACACTTGTGTATTTCAAGATCCCACAGTTCACACTGCATGTCTATCCATCCATCCATCCATCCATCTTCTTCCGCTTTATCCGGGGCCGGGTCACAGGGGCAGCAGCCTAAGCAGAGAAGCCCAGAAGGTGAAGGTGAAGGTAGGGACGTAGATCGACCGGTAAATTGAGAGCTTTGCTTTTACACTCAGCTCCCTCTTCACCGCATGCTGCGGCCGCAGCACCAATCCGTCTGTCGATCTCCGGCTACCTTCTCCCATCACTCGCGAACAAGACCCCGACATACTTGAACTCCCTCCACTTGGGGCAGGAACTCATCTCCGACCCGTAGTGGGCACTCCACCCTTTTCCGGCTGAGAACCATGGCCTCAGATTTGGAGGTGCTGATCCTCATTCCCGCTGCTTCACACTCGGCTGTGAACCGTTCCAGTGCGAGCTGGAGGCCATCACCCGATGAAGCCAACAGAACCACATCATCCGCAAAAAGCAGAGATGAGATTCTGAGGCCACCGAAGTGAAAGCCCTCCGCCACTTGGCTGCACCTAGAAATCCTGTCCATAAAAATTATGAACAGAATCGGTGACAAAAGGCAGCCCTGGCGGAGCCCATCACCCACCGGGAATGAGTCAGACTTATTGCCGGCAATGCGAATCAAGCTCTTGCAATGGTTGTACAGGGATCGAATGGCCCGTAGCAATGGGCCAGACACCCCATACTCCCGCAGCACCTCCCACAGGACACCCCAGGGACATGATCAAATGCCTTCTCCAAGTCCACAAAACACATGTAGACTGGTTGGGCAAACTCCCATGCACCCTCAAGTATCCTTGAGAGGATAAAGAGCTGGTCCAGTGTTCCGCGACCAGGACGAAAACCGGATTGTTCCTCTTCTATCTGAGGTTCTACTAGCGGACGAACTCTCCTTTCCAGCACCCTGGCATAGACTTTCCCAGGGAGGCTGAGGAATGTGATCCCCCTGTAGTTGGAACACACCCTCCGATCCCTCTTCTTAAAGCTGGGGACCACCACCCCAGTCTGCCAGTCCAGGGGTACTTCCACTGATCTCCACACAACATTGTAGAGGCGTGTCAACCAGGACAGCCCTACAACGTCCAGAGCCTTCAGGAACCCAGGGCGGACCTCATCCACACCAGGGGCTCTGCCACGAAGGAGTTGTTTAACTGCCTCAGTGACCTCGCCCCCCGGAAATTGGCGTTCCCTGCACACCCTCACTACGCGTTTAGGTGCACTGAGTCTGTCAGGTGTCCTCCCCCGCCACCTGATCCAACTCACCACCAGGTGGTGATCAGTTGACAGCTCAGCCCCTCTTTTTGCCTGAGTGTCCAGAACTTATGGTCGCAGGTCTGGTGATACAATTACAAAATCGATCATCGACCTGCGGCCTAGAGCGTCCTGGTGCCACGTGCACTTATGGACACTCATATGTTCGAACAAGGTGTTAGTTATGGCCAAACTGTGATTTGCACAGAAGTCCAATAACAAAACACCGCTCGGGTTCAGATCAGGGAGGCCGTTCCTCCCAGTCACGCCCCTCCAGGTCTCGCTGTCGTTACCCACGTGAGCATTGAAGTCTCCCAGTAGGACAACAGAGTCTCCAGGTGGAGGACCTTCCAGCACCCCACTCAGGGACTCTAAGAAGGCTGGGTACTCTGAACTGCCACTTGGCGCATAAGTGCAGATGACAGTCAGGACCCGTTCCCCGACCCTAAGGCGCAGGGATAAACCCTCTCATCCACTGGGAAGAACCCCAACGTACTGGCAGCAAGCCGAGGGGATATTAGAATACCCACCCCAGCCCGCCGCCTCTCACCAGGGGCAACTCCAGACTGAGACAGAGTCCAGCCCCTCTCCAGGAGACTGGTTCCAGAGCCCAAGCCATGAGTAGAGGTGAGCCAGACTATTTCTAGCCTAACTCAGGCTCCTTCCCCACCAGAGAGATGACATTCCATGTCCCAATTGCCAGTCTTGGTAGCCAGGGATCAGTCCGCCAGGGCCTCCGCTCCTGGCCGCCGCCCGGCACACAATGCACCCGACCCCTACAGCGCCTCCTGCGGGTGGTGGGCCTGCGGGAGGATGGGCCCATGTCCCCTTTTCGGGCTGTGCCCCATGGACTAAGGCCCGGCCACCAGACGCTCGCCCTCGGGCACCCTTCCCGGGCAGGGTAAACTGTTCCCTCCATGTTTTTCTCATAAGGGTCTTCTGAATTGCTCTTTGTCTGGTCCCTCACCCAGGACCAATTTGCTATGGGAGACCCTACCAGGGGGCAAAAGCCCCCAGACAACATAGCCCCTGGGATCCCTGGGACACTCAAACCCCTCCACCACGATAAGGTAGCGATTCACTGAAGTAACTGGACACAGTTTAATTCAGTGTATTTCAAGATCCCACAGTTCACACTGCATGTCAGGTTAAAAAAAGTCTGTAGATGTCTGTGATCACACTGTATTACGACATAAATCAGTTCAAGGGTATGGCACCTTTTCTAAAGCTTTGAGTGCCCCAGAAGCACAATACAAGCCATAATTGTGAATTGGAAGAAGGGAACATATGCACTTTTCATAAATTTCCAGTTGAATAACTAGACAACATGGGTTTTGGTCAGTGAGTTAAAGAACATCCCACTGCTAAATTATACCAGCTTTTTTGTGATGGTACCATACCAAAACAAGGCTATAAACTATACAGCTTAATTTTATTGTTGAATCCATGCTGTTATTGTGTGTAGGATCCTGGCCACTGTGGGGGCTGACTTTGATCTGAGAACATTGAGGGCGGTGAGAGTGCTGCGACCACTCAAACTTGTCTCCGGGATTCCAAGTAAGTCCACTTCACATTTTAATACATGTGCTGTCTGTGCTAATGGTCATGATGTGGTTAGCATGTTACAGCATTATAATAGGTTAACAAACAAACAACTACTATACTGCAAAAATATTATGTCAGTTGTTGAAATGAATAAACATCTGTTCTGAAGATAAATTGCAAAATTTCACAGCTTTTTAATTTTAGTGGTGTATACCTTAAGCCAGTGTACTATACAGTGTATAGGAGTACTTTGCTACAGTGTATATGAGCATTTCTATACAGTATATTGAAGTACATCCATACAGTTTATAAGAGTGCACTTTTAGTGCCAAGAGCCGCACTCAAGAAAAACATCTGGCGTAAAACTAGGAGGGGGTCCACTTTCCCTCTTGGGGGAATACTCCCATAGGTTTTAAATCTGGGACTCTCCACCATTTGACCCTAGAACTTATGAATCTTCTCGGATGAGAGGTGAAACGTCTTCCTTAGATTAACAAGTAAATATTTTCCCTTAGCACTACAGTTCCTCTGCATCTTTTGGACAGAGGCAAAATGACAAGGAGACTTGGTTGTAAAAGAAAAATTCAAAGGATATTGTAAATATCTAAGGAGCTTGGAAAGAAAAATGACTGGAGTTCTTTACGTTTCTCAAAGACTTTTCAATAGCAATCACGTGATCAACAGTGGGTCAACGACCCTCTTAAGGGACAACTTCCACTAGGGCTTGAATACCTGCGACTCTTCATCATTTGGTCTTAGAACTGAAGAAGCTTCTCGGGTGAGAGGTGAAACTTAAAGAAGTCCAGTCACTTTTCTTTCCATGCTCCTTAGATTATCATGACTGAATGACTGAGAACATACACAGAATTACTGCAAATATATTTTGATAGCATTATGGTATGCTGGTATGTTACATTACATATGCAACCAATCATGGCTAGGAAATCTTACTTCTCTTGCTTTGCCTCAGGTCTTCAGGTGGTTTTAAAGTCCATCATGAAAGCTATGGTACCACTGTTGCAGATTGGCCTGCTGCTCTTCTTTGCCATCCTCATGTTTGCCATCATCGGCCTTGACTTCTACATGGGGAAATTTCATCGCACCTGTTTCCGGATTAACACAAGTGAGCAAATATTATAGAACCTTAACCATTCCTATGTGTTTTTTAATGAAGATAAGGGGTTGAGTGACACATTTTGAATTCCCCCCATATAAACAAAAATATGATTGTAATAGAAATTATGCAGTGAAGCAAGCTCCAACAGGAGAACGAACAATTAATTGTAAAATATGTTCCCTGTGATGTGTGTGATATTCTTTTATATCATCAGTCAGACTTTCTCTTACATAAATTTAAAGAATAAAATCCAAATAATCACATTGTCCATCAGAATCTGTGAGCTGTCGGCTTTCAACCCCGACCGCATGTCTGTGTACGTGCTGCCGGGTGAGAAAGCCAACATCTCACTGATTCTGATGTGTTTGTCCGTGCTTTGTGTTTATGTCTTTTTGCGGAATCCGTTTACCTGCTCTCGTTTGCTGTTTTAGCTGTTTGGTGGTTGTTGAAATTGTTTTGTGGGGTTTAGCCTGAGATTCTGGCATTTCTGGCAAAACACATTTATATTTAAAAATTGATTCAGGATTTTAATGAATCGATATCGCTTTATTAAAGCTAAAATCGATTTTAATCAATAAATTGATTATTGAAACCCACCCCCTATATTTAAGCCTTTTGTTTTCTTCTCCCCAGCCTCGCAATCTCCCTCATACCCAGCTGTGTGTTCCCCTGTGTGCCTCTTCGTTTAGAGTTATTCATGTCCCAGTATAGTTTGTATTCTTTTCCTTGTGTCAGCAATAAAGCAGTTTTGGAGTTACTTTCCACGTCTTGGAGTCTGCATTTGGGTCCACATCCTGCATGCCACACAGAGCACTGTGACAATTTCTAAAAAAATACCTTTGTCTGTCAATGTGTGTCTTTGTGGTTACAGGTGAGCAGACGGCAGATTTCCCCTGTGGCTATGAAGCTCCAGCAAGGACCTGTGCCAACGGCACTGTCTGTAGGGAGTATTGGATCGGACCCAATTTTGGCATTACCAATTTTGACAACATCCTCTTCGCTGTTCTCACCGTTTTCCAGTGTATTACAATGGAGGGATGGGTGGATATCCTCTACAATGTGAGTCCAGTTGTGGGGACAAAAAAAAGATCTTTGGCCATATATTTTGTTGGTTTACCTCAGGGCAGCAGTATCATAATTTTATTGTGTTAAAAAACATATGTACATGTGTATACAATACAGGGTATTATATCAGCGTCAGAATGGGCATTCACTGATTACTACACAGCACTAAAAACAAGCCCACAATAAGTCTGGTATGTTACTTGAGAAAAAATGTTCCCATGCAATCTGGGGCTATAATTATATTACACATAATTCTTACATGATAAAACACAGTGAGCTATGTTTTGTTTGGCAAACACTAAAAAAGCATCACATGCAGTATGATATATAGGTATAGAAATTGATAAGAATTTAGTGATTCCGATTCCATTATCGATATGTATGTACTGACTGATTCCGTATCGATTTTCTTGTCGATTCTCATTGGGTTCTGATTGGCTCCACTTTGAGAGTCACCAGTTTATTTAGAAGTAAAACATGAAGATATCTAAAGTAATGTGACTTTGGTAGATCATGTTTTTCACAAAGGAATTTAAATGACAAAACCATCTTTATTAAAGAGATCGCTAAAATAGATCAGTCCTTTTCTATTCCAATCCACAAATGTCTGGGATGGCACAAAAAGATGATTAGATGTTACTGGAGAGAAATTACATATATTTTCCAAATTAAAGTACTTTCCGAATTGGCGCCAAATCTTTATAAAATTTTGGACCACCAGGCACACCAATATTTAGCTGAAGAGGGGCAGTCAAAATTGAAATAGGTGAACTGGAAGTGTTGTTTTTGGTTCCATATTTACCCAGATGGGTCCCTCTTTATCTGCAAACCTGGTAATCCTTTACGTTAACTTAAAAATATAAACTGCCCAACAATAGAATACACAATTAGGCAAACCTAATCCTCTCCAAACATGACTTCTTTATTCGTGCAGGTTTTTTATTCCATATAAATAAAAGAAATATTGCAATCTAACTGGAAGAAAAATAGGAATCATTTTAAATAAATACAGAAACCTGGGCATTATAGTCATTTTTACTGTGTTTATCCATCCTGCTAAGGACAATAGCAATTTTGACCACCTATCCAGGTCATTTTTGGTTCCTTCTAAGTAGGGCAGGACAATATGGCCAAAAATATTTATCACGATATATATTTGATAATTTGCGATAACGATATAACTGACTATATAATTGACACGAGACAATATACTTTACAACTCCACAACTTTATTAGTGCAAAAAAACTTCATCAATGTATTTTCACTTAAAGAAGCAGCTGTTTTTTATGTGCCTTAAAGCTATATAAAAATGTAACAGTGAAAATGCAAATTCCTTGCTGACAGTTTAACCAAAAGGCATTTCCAGTGGAAATGGGCTGACATATCCTGAGCATAACCATGTATAATATCCACAATACTTAAAAGAGGTTATACACACACAATGCTGTAATATTATGTTGAAGCACAATACGTATTACTCCGCGAAGCTCCCGACTATGGTAGACGTAATGCTCTGACAATCCATCAAGCGGTGCGGCTTTGTAGCTTAGAGTCGTACGAAAACATTTTTTGACAGATTTTTGAGTGCCGTGTACCACATAAAATCAGTTCTGTAATAGCGCTAATAACAACGGCCTGCTTGCATGCTCTACCAAAAAATGTGCTTTGATGTGTATCTGACGGATGAAAGCCAAACCAGTTCCACACCACTGAAGTTGCACCATTTTTACAAACCAATTCTGGTTCATCTGTTTCATTCAACAATCTGCTTTCCCCCTTCTCATTCTCTGTCGCCGCCATGCTTTTTCCGCCATGTGCGTATGAAAACAAAGTCTTTTACCTAGTCTTTTACATATTCTATTGCGATATTTCATTTTCTTATCATTGCCTAACATTATACCGGTATTACCGTGAACTGTATGATATGGCCCAGCCCTACTCCTACAATAGACTTGTAATTGTATGGATGCATAGACATGATTGAACCAGTTATTTCTAATCCCTGGGAGGTAAATTTATCCTTTTTCAATTTTAAAGGGCAAATTTTTATAGTTGATTTACCTTGCTAAATTATTTATTTTGAAACAGATAAAGAAGTAGGACATGCCACTAATTGGATCTAATATTAGCAGAAGTAGATCATCTGTATAAAGCAGAATTTTGTGGTTTACCTTGCCCCTGGACAGTAGTCTTAATCCTACTGTCTGATCTAATAGCGATTGCCAATGGCTTGATTACAAACAGATAAGGAGCATGGCAACAGCCTTGCATTGTACTGATGCAGCCATAGGTACTGAGTATAAAACTGTAATCCAGCTATCAAATTTTGGCCCCAATCTAAAATGTTTTAGAAGTATAAATACATAAGTCCATTCTATTTTGTCGAATGCCTTTTCAGCATCAACACTTAGAACAACTTCAGACTGTGTTGCTGAGTGAGGGGAGGAACTGAACTACACTGAACAGGGTCCTTATCTTTTTTTAAGTATGACTGAGATTATGGCCTGAATAAGTGTTTTTGGCTACTTTCCGTTTTCCAGGGATTCATTATACACCGTAAAAAAAAATCCTAAATAAAACAGTAATGTTCCGGCAGCTGGGGCGCCAAAATAATACCAGAAAATAACAGAAAATAACTTTCTCATGAAAATACGGTTATTTCCAATAATTACAATACAGTTTGTTGCCCTAATTTTACATGCGATTTTGCCTTTTTCAAGTGCTTTTAAACATTAAATTAGGAACATTTTAATGTGATTAAACAATGAACTTACCTATAAACAAGGTCAATGAATGCGGCAATATGAATAATAATACTTAAATGTACAGAAATATACAGTTAACAGTTGGTTTAAATAATAATGGATTGCATTCATATAGCGCTTTTTGAGACCCTCAAAGCGCTTTACAATTCCACTCTGACCATCATCAGTAGGTGGTAGGTGAAGTGTCTTGCCCAAGGAGACAACGACCGAGAGTGTCCGAGCCGGGGCTTGAACTGGCAACCTTCTGATTACAAGGCGAACTGCCAACTCTTGAGCCACAATCACCGTAAATAACAAGAATAATAATAATTATTTGATGTAAAAAAAAGTTTATAAGAATCATTTTATATATTTTTCTCCATAGCATTACATTTGAATTTAACAGTTCAATCTTTCAAATAATGGACAAATATTTGTGAAATTATGATACATTTGTGAATGTATTTTAACAATCTAAATATGCATATGTACAGACAAATACATTTTAAAAAACAAGAAAATTATGTTTTATTACATTTACAGTGATTCACAGTCTATTTATGTAAATTTAATGATATTCTAGAAGAACAGTACAGAACTGTAAAATACACAGTAAAATACCAATCATTAATGTCGTGATAGTTGTATGATATTAAGCCAGGATCCATTTCACTTCCTGTAATCATTTGCCCGGCTGACTTTTTTTTAAACCGAAGAACAAGAAGCCTACCTGCTTTATCTCCATGTTCACAATAAATCTGTCTGGATTTTAGTATATTTTTTTTTCACCTTCTCCATCATAAGAATATTTAGTTCCATTTGTAGTAATAATTTTTCGTTGAACAGATCTGGTGTGGGTGAACCTCATGTCACCTATGGACATCTGCCATGTTCCTCACCAGCGTTTTAACATCCTCAGAGTGTACTTTATTCTTATATGCTACATAACTGATAATTTGCTCCTAATGTAAACCTTCATAGACTCCCACAGAATGTCCCTCGACAGCTCCTTGATTTCATTAGTTTTCAAGATGAAATGTTTTAAATTATTTACATAGAAGTAGCTGAGGTTCCATGTTATCTGTAAAAATAAAATGGAATAAGTGGAAGTAGTTCCACGTGTGTGTGTGTGTGTGTGTGTGTGTGTGTGTGTGTGTGTGTCATTATTCATTGCAGGTTGGATATTGAATAAGTTACTGCTACTAATATAATACAAATACCTTTATTGATGGATAATGTATCTATCAACTTTAAACTGAAAAAGATTAGATTTGTCACGGCGAGTTGAGTGAGCCGTGTGGAAGAAAGAAAAGGAGGATCCAAACACAGGCACTTGTAAAGGTGTGAGGGTGGTTTATTAAACACAAAATAAAAATGGGCAAACGGCAAAAGGAACAGAAGGCTATCTAAACTGAAAACAACTAAACTACTGAACACAAACCAGGACATGAACATGAAGGAGGATGCGCAGCGGAGAATGACGACGGATGACAGCAGGGATAACACACAGAAGGAGCACGGTGGATACACAGACGGACCAGCAACTACAATAACAGAGGACACAAAAATAAACCAAAACATAAGAACACAAAACGCTGGGTTGAAACTGACCCAGAACCGTGACAAGATTGGTGTATCCCTGGTATGGCTGTAGTCACTGTGATTGTCTGCTTTCTGTATTAAAGTGGACCAACTGTATGGCTGACGGGCCACATGTAGGTCTTTGGTTCTCTCTGAACAACTTGCATGTAAGTAATTAAGTATACATCTTAGAGTTTGTTGCAGTTTAGCCACTAAACAGTCCCCATCAGAAAAGGCTCTTTTTTGTATTTTTTGGAGGGAACTCACAGTACTCACAGTACCGCCAGCTGCTTAGACCTCTTCTCTCCAGCCCCGGTGCCTACTGAAATAGGGAAGGCATGATTAGATGATGTTCACCTCCTCTGATAGCAGCCTCCCACTGACACCACACCTTGAATCCACTGCTCCACCACTCCTCTGCAACCAAGCCACACACCATCACAGCTATCCCCCCAAAATGTGAGCTCACATTAAAAAACAAATTGAAAAAAATAACAAAATGAAATGTGAAAAAGTTTACCCAACAGCAACTGAAGTAATTGTTTTCTAGATTATATTATCAGTTGTGGAAAATTATGACCTCTTGTTCTATAGAATCTTTCTTCAGTTCTTTGAATGTTGCGAGTATTTGGTGATGCAAAACAATGTAACAGCATTTCAATCTGGTTAAGGGAATGAATTGCAACACCTTGATTATTTTCTTTTCTAGCAATTGTGTTATAGGTTTGCTGGTGTCCTTGGGATCTTTAATCTCTTGCTTGACTCAATTTTTCCCAAACTTCAGCTGTCAGACAAATATCCTCACATTTGAATAGCTTGGTATACAGAAGATGCAAGCAGTGCTAGCCAATAGATTCTCCTTCAAAATAAACTTCTACACCTCATAATTGTAGTTCATTGAAGAAAGAGTCAGGACAAAAAGTCACTTGATAAGAAAAGAAAAATACTAAAACGGTTTAATTACTAATGTAGTTTCTAACAGGGAAAGGGAGTGATTCTGGACATGCGCATTTTTAAAAAAACAATTTAGTTTTTAATGTGGAAAAGGCCTAAGACTGTGATCCTATAAACCACGGGTGTCAAGCTCCAGTCCTCAAGGGCCAGTGTCCTTACCTCTGGTACCGTCTCAGATGGCAGCCTGTCTGGCATGCTCTCTAGCTATTTCTTCTATCCTTCTGTTTTTCTTTTATGTATTTGTCATTTATTTGTCATTTTTGTATTTTCTACTGAGTAGGGTGTTTTCTTCAGTATACTTGCACAGGCAAGTAATTTTATCCATTTGACAAGTAATTCAAAACTACAAGTCCTCTGAGATGACCGCGACGCCACACTGCCCCTTTGTTTACAGTCGAGATCAGCTACTGGGACTTCGGCAGTTTAGCCACACTGCCGTTCAGCATGACATCCCCGCGGTGATCAAAAGGATTTACCACGGCTGCAGAGCCGGGAAGGCACGACAACTGAAGAGAAAAAGATTTCGTCCTGCTCTCCCGTCAGTAGTGACTGGTAACGTCAGATCGATTGCTAAATAAAATGGACAAGCTTGTGACGCTAACAAGGACGAAAAAAGTTTTCTGAGAATGCAGTGTTGTGTTTTTCACAGAGACATGGCTGCATAATAACATCCCGGATCAGGAGGTGGATTTAAACGGATTTACATGTGTGAGGGCAGACAGGGACCCTGGCAGCAGCGAGAAGAAGAGGGGAGGAGGACTCGCTCTTTATGTAAACAACCGCTGGTGTTCCCCCAGTCACATTAGGGTGTGGATGACTAAGTGTAACAAACACATTGAACTGTTGGCATACTATACTATTTACCACGTGAGTTTTCCCTAGCCATAATCGTCATTGTTTACATTGCCCTGACGCTAACACGCCGCAGGCTCATGACATCATCAGCTCTGCGACAGCGGACCTCCTGAATCGAAGCCCCTCCGCGTTTGTGGCTGTAATGGGCGATTTCAACCACACGAACCTCTCCACTTTTTTACGTACATTCAAGTATTATGTGGACTGCAAAATCAAAGAGAATAAAACACTAGACCTGTTTTATACCAATGCTACTGAGGCATTCACCTCCATCCCTCTCCCTCCTCTAGGCAGGGCTTATCACAACCTTGTCTACCTCCAGCCCCTTTACAAACCTGCCATTTAGAGACAACCTCCAGCCATAAAAACTGTTAGACTTTTTAGGGATGCTTTGAGTCAACAGACTGGGATTTTCTTTATGACTTTCATGGGGACAATATAGCTAATCTCACAGGCTGTGTTACAGATTATATTAATTTCTGTGTAGACAATGTGGTTCCCAAAAAAACCATTCGCTGCTTCTCCAACAATAAACCCTGGGTAACCAAAGACATCAAAGCTACACTAAACAAGAAAAAGAGAGCTGTTAGAAATGGGGACAAAGAACAGTTGAACCTGGTGCAGAAGGAGCTGAAAGCCAAGAGTGCTGAGGGAAAGGAGTCCTACAGAAGGAAGCTGGAAAGCAAACTCCAAGAAAACAACACCAGGGAGGTGTGGAACGGAATGCGGGTCCATTACTGGCCAGAGACAAAAGAAAGGTGTGGGAATGGAGGGGGACGTTGAATGTGCAAACAACCTAAGTCTGCACTTCAATAGGTTTGATTGCCCTGCGTCTCCTGTCTCCACTCCTAGCTCTTCCCATCTTTTCCTCCCCCCTCTCCTGCCCCCTCAGCCTGTCTCACTCTGTCCCTTTCAACAGATGACATCAAAAGAGAACTGGGCAGACTCCAGTCCAGTAAAGCTGCAGGCCCTGATGGTGTCAGTCCCAAGGTGCTGTGCGTGGAGTTCTACATCGGATCTTCAACATGAGTCTGAACCTGCAGAGGTTTCCATCACTCTGGAAGACATCCTGCCTGGTCCCTGTCCCCAAAAAGATCAATCCGTCGACCCTCAGTGACTGCAGGCCAGTGGCTCAGACTTCACATGTTATGAAGATGCTGGAGAGACTCATCCTGCGTCTGTTGGTGCAGCCTTGGCTGGACCCCCTGCATTTTGCTTATCGACCCCATATCGGTGTGGAAGATGCCATCATCTACCTGCTGGACCATGCTTATTCTCATCTGGACATTGTTGGGAGCACTGTGAGGGTCATGTTCTTTGACTTCTCTAGTGCTTTTAACACAATCAGACCATCACTGCTGGGGAATTCGCTCACAGAATTGCAGGTGGATGCCCCACTGGTAGCTTGGATCACAGACTATTTAACAAGCCGACCACAGCATGTCCGGGTGAAGAGCTGCTGGTCGGATAACATCCTGAGCAGCATGGAGGCGCCAGAGGGGAAGGTCCTGTCACCCTTTCTCTTCACCCTCTACACATCTGACTTCAGGTACAAGTCTCAGTCATGTCATCTGCAGAAATTCTCGGATGACTCTGGGCTGTATCAGGGATGTACAGGAGGAGGAATACAGGAATGTGGCGGACAGGTTTGTTGAGTGGTGTGAGCTATCTACAACTTATCTACAACTTAACATCACAAAAACAAAGGAACTGATCATGGACTTTAGGAAGCCTGCTCCTCCTCCTACCCCTGTCCCCCATCAGAGGGGCTGAGGTCGTGGAAGACTACCGGTACCTGGGGATACACATCGACTGTAAACTGGACTGGTCCAAGAACACTGAATCGGCTGAGTCGGCTTTTCCTACTGAAGCGCCTCAGGTCCTTTAATGTCTGTAGGAAAATGACCATGTTCAATCACTCTGTGGTTGAGAGTGCTGTGTTCTTTGCGGCTGTGTGCTGAGGCAGTGGGGTGAAGACAGCTGATGCCAACAGGGTGAACAAGCTGGTTAAAAAGGCTGGTTCTGGAGTTGCGATTTAACAGAGAAGGTTTTATTTACAAGCACTTCACCAAGTGTATTTACAGGCAGTGCGAGGATTGTGCTATTTACAAAGCGTGAAGGGCAGGGTTCCATTAAACAGAGAAACAGGGGGATCACACACACACACACGTTCACTCTAACCTCTCTCTCTCCACCAACGACCAGTCGCTCCTTCCACACTCCACACGGGGACGGGTCCGGGGAATCTAAAGACACAGAAACACATGTTAACGTCTGAAATGGAGGCACGGGAAACTTCGGCTTGACATGTACTGACTAGAGTCTTCACAACAATCCAGCGTCGAACAGCTGACCTCCTCCCTCTTAAATACCAGCTGGTCTGATGAGGCCCAGGAAGGCGTGGGCCGAGGGTGTGAACCCACCATGAGTTCCGCCCCGGCAAAACAAGAGAGAGAGGGATAGAGAGAAAAAGCAGGGATATTATGATCAGCACCTTGCTGATGTCCATATCCGTGACATGGAGAAGGCCGGACGGCTAGCAATGACTCGGGCGGGTGGAGGGGGTCCGGAAGGAGGGTACAGAGGACTGGAACAATGGGGCTTAACTTGTGAGACATGAAACACATTATGGATACGCATGGTCCTGGGAAGCTTGAGGTGCACAGAAACGGGATTAACAATGGAGTCTACTTTGAACGGTCCAATAAAGATGGGGGAAAGTTTTTGTGATTCAGTCCTGAGAGGTACATACTGAGTCGAGAGCCAAACCTTCTGTCCAGACAAAGTGCTCACCTTCGATTGCTGGGAACAGGGAGGGTTGATACTGGCGAATGGAGAGACGCCAGTGGCGGATGAGGTAAGGCTGTTGTGGGCATACTCCACCCACGTCAGTTGCTCACTCCAGGTGGTTTGATTAGTGGACGTCAAGCAGCGGAGAGCTGCCTTGAGTTCTTGGTTGGCCCGTTCTGCTTGACCGTTGGTCTGCGGATGAAAACCTGACGAGAGACTGTGGACCCCGGTCCGAGACTATTTCTGCTGGGATCCCGTGGAGGCGAAACACATGGGTTGACAGGAGCCGGGCGGTCTCAAGGGCGGTTGGGAGCTTGGGGAGAGCAACAAAGTGGGCGGCTTTTGAAAAATGGTCGATAATGGTGAGGATAACTGTGTTACCTGATGACGACGGAAAACCAGTGACGAAGTCAACAGCAATGTGGGACCAAGGGCAGCTTGGTGTAGGTAGGGGATGGAGTAGGCCAGCAGCGGGCTCGTTGGCAGTTTTATTCTGGGCACAGGTTGGGCAGGCGGCGATGTATTGCTGGACGTCCTTGGCCAGTGTAGGCCACCAGGCGAACCGCTGGATGAAGGTGATGGTGCGATGAATGCCCGGGTGACAGGTGAGTTTGCCCCCGTGGGCCCATTGTAGCACTCATGAGCGAACAGACGTGGGAACAAAGAGCAATCCAGGGGGACCAGTACCTGGATCTGGTTCCGCCCGCTGGGCCTCCCGTATGGCGGACTCGATCTCCCATGACAGGACTCCGATTACACATGTGGGAGGGAGAATAGGAGAGTCACGGGCCTGATCCTCTGAGGCGGTGAATTGGCGGGAAAGAGCATCGGGTTTCACGTTCCGAGAACCGGACCTGTAGGTGATTGTAAAGCAGAATCTTGTAAAGAACAGAGCCCACCTGGCTTGTCGGGCGTTTAGCTGTTTAGCCGACCGGATGTATTCGAGGTTCTTGTGATCTGTCCATACTACAAAGGGTTCCGCTGCGCCTTCTAGCCAGTGGCGCCACTCCTCCAGGGCGAGTGTGATTGCTAGCAGTTCCCGGTCCCCGATGTCATAGTTCTGCTCTGCGGGAGAGAGACGACGGGAAAAGTAAGCGCAAGGGTGGCGCTTACCCTCTTGTTGTTGGGAGAGAACGGCTCTAACTCCTACATCCGAGGCGTCCACCTCTACAATAAACTGCCGCTTGAGATCCGGCTGCCTGAGGATGGGACTTGAAGCAAAGCATTTCTTTAGCTGCGTGAAGGCCTCCTGGGTTCGATCATCCCAGCAGTAAGGTACCTTAGGGGAAGTTAAGCGGGTTAGCGGCAAAGCAATCTTACTGTAGTCACGAATGAACCTCCGATAAAAGTTGGCGAAACCCAGGAACCGTTGAAGCTGCTTACGATTAGGTGGAGTGGGCCAGTCCAAGACTGCTTGTACTTTAGCTGGATCGGCTCTTAAATCGCCCCGGTCAATGATGTAGCCCAAGAATGACACAGTACTCACATGAAACTCGCACTTTTCTCCTTTAACAAACAGGCGATTCTCCAGGAGGCGTTGCAGGACTTGTCTGACATGGTGTACATGATCAGAGAGAGAGCGAGAGAAGATGAGAATGTCATCAAGGTACACAAACACAAAACGATTGATGAAATCACGGAGCACATTATTGACTAGACCGTGAAAAACAGCGGGAGCATTAGTTAGTCCAAACGGCATGACCAAGTATTCAAAATGGCCCAGGTGCGTGTTGAAGGCTGTTTTCCACTCGTCTCCCTCTCTTATCCCCACTAAGTGGTAAGCATTTCGCAAATCGAGTTTAGTGAAGATGGTCGCCCCCTGCAGGAGTTTAAAAGCGGATGACAAGAGTGGCAGAGGGTACTTATTCTTAATGGTGATGTTATTGAGGCCCCGGAAATCAATACATGGCCAGAGGCTTTTATCTTTCTTAGTCACAAAGAAGAACCCAGCAGCCACAGGGGATGAAGAGGGTCGAATCAATCCATTAGCCAAGGATTCATTGATGTACTTCTCCATGCATTCACGTGCAGGTTGAGAGAGGCTGTACAAGCGACTAGTGGGAAGGGGTGCACCTGGGAGCAAATCAATACTGCAAATGTACGGGCGGTGAGGAGGAAGAAAGCGGGCTCGGTCCTTACAAAACACTTGGTTGAGATCATGATACTCCGACGGAATGGCTGAAAGGTCAGGGGGCTGGTGTGGTGGTGGGTTACAGGAGTAGCAGCTTTTAAACAGGTCATGTGACATTCCTCACCCCACCCCAGAACCCTCTCCTCTTTCCAGTCGAGTACAGGGTTATGCTGGCGCAACCATGGAAATCCCAGCACTAAGGGTGTGAGAGGAGCTTGAAAAACATAAAACTGTAACATTTCACTGTGATTACCAGATAGAGTTAGGGACACGGGTTCTGTAATATGAGTTATATTGGGAAGACGCTGACCATTTAAAGTGGTAACCTGCAAGGCGTGGGGCAATGCTTGTGTGTTAACTTTGAGTTCAAGAGCCAGGGAAGCATCCATGAAACTCTGCTCCACCCCAGAGTCAATCAGCGCCTGAAGGGAGTGGGAGGCAGAGTGGACAGTCACTTTAGCAGCTAGCATGAAACGTGGAGGAGAATGTGAAAAGGAGACCTCGCCCACCCGTACCCTCCTTTCTACCGGCGGGCGTGGTCTTTTGGCCGTGCTGGACAGACAATGGCGATATGGCCCTTGCGGCCGCAGTAAAAGCACTCACCGGCCCTCCATCGGCGGGCTCGTTCCTCCGGGGAGATTTGGGAGCGTCCGATCTGCATTGGTTGCTCATGCTCATCGCCGCGATCCACATCCCGATCGCTACTTCCGCTTCCGCCAGAAGCTGTCTCCGCTCGCCCCACGGGCCTCCGGGAACTGTAGTTGCCGGTGCAGCGATGCGCCCTCATATGTTCATCTACGTTCACACTTAAGGTTATCACCTCCGACAGGGTTTTGGGCAATTCTCTCATTAGTAATTCACCCTTGAGTTCATCACAAACATTGTTTAATAAAGTACTTATCAACGTGGGCTGCCCCCATCTAGTCTCCTCAGCCAGTGTCCAAAACTCCTCAGAGGAGTCCGCCATACACCGTCTTCCTTGTTTTAAGTTCAGCAAACGGTGACCCGCCGCTTCTGCTCCGGTGCCCCTTTCAAACACACTTTTAAACTTTGAGAGAAATTCAGCATAAGCAATCTCCTGGTCGGTTTGTAGCACTGCTTGAGCCCAGTTTAAGGCTTGACCGCGGAGTAACTGAACAAAAAAGGCTCCGATGGCGGTAGAGATCGTTCCGGAGGCTTTATTTTTTTTCAAAATGTTGTACTGCTTGTAATTCCATCTCCACCGTTGCTCGACACTGCGTGTATAGACCAGGTAGTGCAACATTTGAAAAATAGTTGCAGGACGGCACTGTGTAGCATTTTCCTAAATCCCTCGTTTTGCACAGTGTTGATGGGAGCCATATCTTTAGCCAGGTGATAAGTGATAACTTCCGTAATTTCTTTGTGCCTGCGGGAGTTCAATGGGTATGGGGAAGCGCTGTATAAGGTTCCCATTATTGATGTTTGGGTGGTTGACCGGGACGGATTTTCTCCTGTCACTTTCTTGGCCTTTACAGCTTTGTCATATTGCACTTTATGGTGACATTTAAGGTGGTTATACAAATTCGTAGTGTTAGCTTGTGGTGCTGCTACTATGGCAAAACACAGCTTGCAAATGATATCTTTTTGACTCTCATCGTCTTCTATAAAACCAAAAAACTTCCACACGGGGGAATGAGAACCTTTTCTTGGAATTAATTTTACAGTGGGGTTTTCATTCTCACTGCCATCAGTGAGCTTTTCCTCTGTGCTCACTGTGTTTTCTCCCCTCAGGCAGTTTCTCTCACGTGCTCTCCGTTGTTTTTTCCCTGCCAGCTGGCTTCTGTATCACGTGGTATAAGGCTGCGCCCTTGTCATTTGTTGAGCAGGAAGAGTGAGCGCTTGTTTTCTTGCAGATTATGTCCTGGATCAAAATGCTGTACAATCGTCACCTTTTTTTTTTTTTTTAATTGTTGTTGTTTAGAAATGAGATCGCACATAAGTATGAATTGAGATTGCGATTTTCTAATGATTAATTGTGCAGCCCTACAATACTGTTCAACTGATGCAACACTTTTATGCAGACAGAGGGGGTTGTAAGTAATCCAGAAAAGTTGGAACACCTGTAGGAATTATTAGCGCCAGCATTCACGGCTTGATCAACCTCCATTGCTGCAGAACAGCTTTAAATTGTTAACCCAATTTGTGTTGTGTTAGAAAAAAAAAAAGCATTTTTGTATAATTTGAAATGTACATTATTTTTCAGTTTTGGGTGAGCTTACCTTTTCTTTTTTTTTTTGACCTCTGGCAGTTCACCACTTACCTTTGTCAACCTATTCAAGGGACTTGGAAAAATTGGGATGTTCTAAAACTTTTGACTGGTAGGCTCCTACTTCTTCACCGGGAACACGAGTTACAAATTCTTTTCATTGAGGTCTGGTTACAGATACAAAGCAAACGTAAAACTTTCACACATTTTGGTTTACAAGGTTACAAAACTCAGTTCACAACTACGCATTTGATTTACAAGTATAAAATATTTATGACCACAATTTGAGCCCATAGAAACCTGTCAGTACTAACAGATGAACAAACATATAGGTTGGTGTTAGTATTTTTAGAAGATTGCTTGAAATGAAGAAAAATACACACAGAGCAGACATAAAAACATACATAAATCAGTCTTATCCCATAAGTACAATCACAGAGTGGTATTTACAGTTCTAGTCTTTGTTTCTATGTGTTTATGTGTTCAGGCCAATGATGCCTCAGGGAACATGTGGAACTGGCTGTACTTCATCCCTCTCATCATCATCGGCTCTTTCTTCATGCTCAACCTGGTGCTAGGTGTGCTGTCAGGGTGAGTACAAACTGTGAGGATGGTCTGAGATAAGAATTCCTAAAACTATTCCTTATATTTGAACCCAGCTTTATCTTACCAATTTGCTGCACCTTGTTGGCTTGCCAAAGATAAGATAAAATGGGGAAACAGAAACCTGTACTGGTTCATTGCTGCAAGTAGTTAAATATTCTTTGAGTCATACCATGTTGAGACAGGGCATGTTCTCACAAAGGATTTGTGTCTACCTGTGTGTTTAAACATACAAATTCTACATTTCAGTTGAGAATTTTTCAAGGCTGTAGACTATAACAAAGACATAACCACAGTGGCATTACCAATTCAATTCATTTTCAATTCAATTCAATAAAACTTTATTGATCCTGAAGGTTGACCCCGAAGGAAATTGGGTTAAGGCTGCCGACCTTTGCCAGAGCCATCTTACCCTTCCGACCATTCATACATTACACAAACATCATATGTGGAAGACAGGTTGGGTATAACAATGGAAAATGCACAACATGAGGAAAGACGAAGAGAAAAAAAGGAGAATTTGTTATTCCTGTCAGCTTTTGCCTTGAGCATCCAGCTGGCGCCGGGGGGGCACATGAGATGAAGATGGTAGTTGTTTTGGTTAGTGCAAACAAACTGCTTCCAATTTTACAGTACTCTAATGTCCATCACTGGTCACCAGGTTTCTCAATTCCCGTTGTTCTTCTTCAAGATGTTATCCATATTGCAGAGCCATGAACTTCTCCAAGATCTTATCCATATTGTGTTCCAAAAAACACAGTCTGAGTACTCACAGCCCTGCCCATCATCTATCATGTCGGCCAGCCTAGTGGGATTTTGAACAGCTGAGGGATCTAATTTTGGTTGTGCTGTGGTCTCCAACTACTGTTTTTCCTAGTGTGACTCTAATATCAGTTTCTCTATTTGTGTTGTTTTCTTTTAGCTTGGTGGTTTTGTTTGGCAGCTTACAGCTTTGCTGATAATTCTTTTCGCAAATTTTTCTTACATCATTGTAATTTACAAATACAGCTAAGCCTTCTCAGCACTAAACAGCAGTCACAAACAGATACTAGGATTTACGCTTTTACGTTTTTTTTGTTTTTGTTTTTTTATTAACGGGGGGAGTCATAAATCACTAGTTTTGTAAAGTATAATTAATCACAATTTTAAGTCAGCTATAGTTAAAATCTGTTCTGTTATTATTAAGATTTGTTTTATATATATAAAAAGGTGTGTTGAAGTCCTCAAAAGGTCTTCAAAAGCATTGCATGTGATTTCAAAATGTGTGCAAATATGGTGTACAGAGCAAATAATATTGTTTTAATCAGGGAGCACACAGGCTGTCAGACTGTTACTCCTGATTACAACTTTTCTTCTCCCATATGTGATGCTGAGCACATTGCACTGTTACTCTTACGCTTTATTTAACAATGTCATTTTTAACTTAATTTCTGAAGCTCTTTTCAGTAACACAGCTTTAAAACATAATTGAATATGAGCATTAACACTAAAGATGCCTAGCTGAACTAGAATAGAACTATGCTTTCAGATAATTTAAAAATTCATCAGTAAATTTGTTGATTGTATTAAAAAGCCAGTGCAGAAATCTTGTGTGTCACATTTGAATGCAGGTCTCACAGTACCCCTTGCACTTTCTTCACATATCTTGCAAATTCAGAAGGATGGACCCACAGAGTTGCATTCATGTTAATTTTCCAGCTAAATGTTAAGGTGATTTTTTTAAGACATAGCACTGTGGATTGACTCTGTCCTTACTCTTAATGTAAACTTTTCCCTCCTAATATCAAATCTACCTCACAGTTTTTTTTTGAAAACAAGACAGACTGTCCCTCAAAGACCCTAGTAATTTGTTGTTGTTGCAAAGTAATTGGCAGAATATTTTCTTACTCAACATTAATTCGTGTATATATTTGAATGCTATAATGTGTTGACTTCTTTTTTTTACCTAAGTTGGACAGCAAGTCAGCATGCCAGAGTCATTCATTTGTTTGTTTCACAATGGAGATGTTTTTTTAATGTCTTTTTTCTAGTTTTGTGTTTTTATTCTTGCTGTTTTGTAAGTTCTGAAAGTAGGCAGGTTTAGGTATATCCACAATGTGACTGAAACAGCTTAAAGCCATTTACACCATTTTTGTTTTTTAACCTGATCAAAGAAACATGTTTCAGTGGCTCATTTCCTTTCATTTCCACTCCTACAGTGTGGTTTCTAGTCACAAACAAGCAAGTTTAATTATCTCTCAAGGTAGAAAACTTCAGGGGGGCACAGACAAAAAAAACAAAACAAACAAATCCTAAATATAGCCTCTTGCCTGCATTTCTAGTCTAAACAGAAGAAAAGTTATTAAAAGAAAAAGACTTCCACCTGTACAAATACCAGGTCTGTTCTTTTAAAGGAAGATAATAATTAAAATAATTAACTAGCTCTTCTACATGTTGAACACTTTATTACACAACAACAACAAGCATGGTCCAGTTTGTTTGTTTGTTTGTTTGTTAATTTATTTCAAACATGTAAACAATATTAGAGATGGCACGATACCACTTTTTTATGTCCGATACCGATACCGTTATCATAAATTTGGATATCTGCCAATAACGATATGAATCCGATATAGTGTGTTTTTTAATCAATAAAACTGTTTTTTTTAACATCTTGCTGCTTTTTGTATAAGTTCATACTCAAGTTAAAAAACAACAACAACACTAAAGCTATTCTCTTATACCTGTATGTAAAAAAAAAAAACCCCAAAAAAAACCCCAAAACACTGCACCCAAAATATTTCATAGATCAGCAACACTGATCAATCTAATAAAGTTAAACCTACTCCATCCTCCCTATTCTGGTATTTTAAAGAGTACTAAGCAGAAATATTAAACAGCCTAACTAATAGGGTTGCCCATTCCCAGCAAAAAAAATAGGGAACCACCCTCCGCCTTGTGATGCTTAATTGACGTAATTTAAAACTTTAATGCACGTGTAAAAAAAAAAAATGCATGGAAATTAATTTTATTTCTACAATAATTAAATAGATTCAACATCTTTCTTCAAATGAATTGCAGACTGCACAGATGATACCTTCCCAAAGGAAAAAGTTCTATAGCTTACTAGGGTATATATTAGACTTAATAGTTACTATATACAGTATGGACCATACATTTTACATCAGATTAAAACTTTGGGTGTAAGATTCGGATATTTATTAATTAAAAGCTAGACATTTTAAATGAGAATAAGAAAGAAAAATATTTCTTTGTATCCCCCTTTTCCCTGTTAATGCCCTACCTGCAGTGTTGGGAAGGTTACTTTTAAAATGTATTCCATTACAGAATACAGAATACATGCCCCAAAATGTATTCTGTAACGTATTCCGTTACGTTACACAATGACAGTAACGTATTCTGAATACTTTGGAATACTTAATATATTATCATGCTTTTTACAATAATAATAATAATAATAATAAAATTTTTTATTTATGAGCACCTTTCAAGTCACCCAAGGACACTTTACAATAGGATAAAACAACAACAACGTGAATGTACTATTGCTGTGTGATTTATTACTATTACTGAAGGTCCGCGACTCCGAACTGTAGTAAAGGGACCTCTGACTAATACGGCGGGGTCCCTGTCGGCTCGTAGCCGAAAAATAGCTTTACTTTGTTGTGTGGGTCAACTTTTCTTGCGAGAGACAGAGAGAGGCGTTGAAAGACTGCTCCAACGGAACTTATTGTTTTCGGAGGAAAACACGAACACAGTGTACAGTCGAGTCTTAATAGCTTACTTACAGCTGGGCTCGTCAGGCTCTCTTCTTGGCTACAGTGGTTATTATTATATTTACATGCTTCCAGCTCCCGTTTTTGACAACTCGTACCTTTCCACTCCCCTTTTTCTCCCTCCTCGCGCTCACAGACCCATAACGTGTATGGCAGTCCATTCTCCCTGCAACACGGACTACACTGCCCATGATGCTACATTCTTTAGAGCTATGCTTGTAGCATTCTGCCTGTTAGCTTAGCACAACAACAACAACAACAACGAAAAGGCGCTCTCTCACCCAGGAAACACACAGTCGCAGAGAGAGAGAGAGAGCGTCGCCCTGTAACCATGGCAACCGTAACGCTGCCGCCTGGAACAACAGAACGTAGCTGTCAAACAAAACCCAAACAGTCCTGACCCGCGACAAAATGAAACAGGAAAGTACCGCAGTGTAATCCATTTATTTCAACAAAGTAACTGTATTCTGAATACCACCTTTTTAAACGGTAACTGTAACGGAATACAGTTACTCATATTTTGTATTTTAAATACGTAACGGCGGTACATGTATTCCGTTACTCCCCAACACTGCCTACCTGCCCCCCTAGCAAAACTTTGCTAGACCCGCCCCTGCACAGTTACCAGCCATCAGCTACGTAGAAAAGGATCCTGGTGTAGAAAGTAATATTAAATAAATTCTAACAACAGCTTATCAAGCTTAAATGTGCTGCTGTTGTTCAGCTACTGCCTTCTTCTCTCTGGTGCAAAGTGGGCCAAAAACAAACAAGAGAGATGGGAATTGTGACAGAAAAGCCGATCATTAATCAGTTTCATGATTGAAGTAGCAACAGGAGAGGGAGGGAGAGAGAAGAGGCTCCAAATGCTCAACCAGACCACTGAGAGGTCTCGCACACCACAGCCACTCTATCACGTGACGCATACTGCTCCGTAAGGTTATGAGCTGAGTTACGCCATGTCGCAAGTTTTGTGAGGTGCTTTTGTGATATTTAATGGATCGGATTACATTTTTTATTTCTCTCCAATATCCAGTAATTTGGTAGGCGCAGCCAAGTGGCGGAGGGCTTTCGCTTTGGTGGCCTCAGAATCTCATCTCTGATTTTTGCAGATGATGTGGTTCTGTTGGCTTCATCGGGTGAGGGCCTCCAGCTCGCACTGGAACGGTTCGCAGCCGAGTGTGAAGCAGCGGGAATGAGGATCAGCACCTCCAAATCTGAGGTCATGGTTCTCAGCCGGAAAAGGGTGGAGTGCCCACTCCGGGTCGGGGATGAGTTCCTGCCCCAAGTGGAGGAGTTCAAGTATCTCGGGGTCTTGTTCGCGAGTGATGGGAGAAGGGAGCCGGAGATCGACAGACGGATTGGGGCTGCAGCTGCAGTAATGCAGACGCTGCACCGGTCCGTCGTGGTGAAGAGGGAGCTGAGTGTAAAAGCGAAGCTCTCAGTTTACCGGTCAATCTACGTCCCTACCCTCACCTATGGCCACGAGCTGTGGGTAGTGACCGAAAGAACGAGATCGCGGATACAAGCAGCAGAAATGAGCTTCCTCCGAAGGGTGGTTGGCCTCTCCCTTAGAGATAGGGTGAGAAGTTCGGCCATCCGGGAGGGGCTCAGAGTAGAGCCGCTGCTGCGGTTCGGGCATCTGACAAGGATGCCTACTGGGCGCCTCCTGGGTGAGGTGTTCCAGGCATGTCCCACCGGGAGGAGGCCCCGGGGCAGACCCAGGACACGCTGGAGAGATTATATCTCTCGGCTGGCCTGGGAACGCCTTGGTGTTCCCCTGGATAAGCTGGAGGAGGTGGCTGGGGAGAGGGAGGTCTGGGCCTCTTTGCTTAGGCTGCTGCCCCCGCGACCCAGCCTCGGATAAAGCGGATGAAGATGGATGGATCCAGTAATTTACGTCAGTATGGGACCGATACGTAATATTGGATGGGTCCATCCCTAGTAAGAACAAGATCTGGGCTATAAACACCTGCGCCCTGCCATGATCAGGAACTGTGCTAGGATAATAAGCTGGCCAAAGGAGGAGACAGAAGCCACTGATGTCGAGACCAGGAAGTTCCTGACCATGCATGGAGGGTTTCAACCCAAGTCCAGCACCCTGAGGCTGTATGCTAAGCGTAAGGCAGGAGGCCAGGGACTAGTGATCGTCAGTACCACAGTCCAGGATGAGGCAACGAACATCCATAAATACATCAGTAAGATGGCCCCAACCAACCGCTCAGTGAATACCTCAGGCAGCAGAAACCCAAGAAAGAGGAGGAAGAGGAGGAGCCATCATGGAAGGGCAAGCTCATTGCTATATACTTACTTACTCTGGATGGCAATACTTTGGCCTCTACTAACACTGTGAAAAGTGGAATGCTTTCTTGCATTTGTGCAATATCTCAAAAAATTTGAAACATCATGTCTCAGATGCAGCGAGGGTACTGTAGAAAGAGAGAACATATTTCTACCATATATAGCCTACTTCTGCTACAGACAGTTTTTCTTTTCCACTGTCACCAAGTGCTTGCTTAAAGGGTGTTGTCTAATTTTTGGGGTTGCCTCTGTGTTATTGTTGGCTTTTATCTTACAAGGTAAAGCACCTTGAGGTGACTCTATAAATAAAAATGAATTGAACTGAATTACCTGAAGTATACCTACAAAATGTATATGTGCATACATACTGTAGCAGCATTTCATGGACAGTCTGGTCTGTTTTTATGCATATGCAAATTTTTATTTTATATGTCCTCTTTTTACCAGAGAAGAAAATATTTGTTCTGCATGAGTATAGAAGTTTAATATAGACTCTGTGTAATGCACAGAGAGACAGATATAGAGAGACACATATAAAACCACAAAAATTAGATTTAGACATACCTGCACACACATATACAAACACACACACATAACCTCAGGAAGGTATGCAGACAGCCACTGCAATGCAGAATAGAGCTTCCCCCTCCACTGTGTGGGAGACACCAATCAACGCTGAATCGGGGTGGACTCACTCTGTCTTTCTCTCTGTGTCTTTATAGGTCTCTCTGTCTACCTCCACCTTCTCTTTTTTGACCTCCCCTTCTCTGTTTCTTCTCCTGCATATCTCATTTTCCACTTAGCTTGTTTTAACAGACATGAAGAAACTGAGGGGCAGAAGAGACAAATAAGTATTGTAACAAAAAATCAAAAAAGACGATACAAAGAAATGTTGCTATATTAAGAATAACATCTGTTTAGATTTATTACATTTACTTGATAGACTGTAATATAATAAATGAGACATTCTCTGACTCTTGGTTTTCTTTAATAGCCTATGGGCATATTTCTATACGAAGTACTTGGGTCAGACTTTCCTCAGAAGTCCAAAGCATAGTTTTCTCCTGAATACCATACCTCAGTGTCCCTCCTCTCCATTTAGTGTCAGCAGTCACCGATTCCTCACTAATCATTAATATCAATAAACAAGACCACAACATAGATCCCAAAACTCCACATGAGGACAAAACAAGAAATAGTTGTTTTATGTTGTCTCCAGGTTGTGATAACTTCATTAAGTAATATATCTGCTTTAGCGTGTAAGCTGTCTTTCTTCTGGATAACATTAGTTAAAGTTAGTCTATTGACATTTGACCACTAACTTGTGAGTGGTTGCTGGAGATTGATAGTACTTGCTGGGGAAATAATTTCTGAAAATTACAGGTGACTGTGGCAATCTGCTCATGCTAAAGCAATCACTACCAAGTTTATTGTTATGGCACTTTCAATTGATTTTACCCAACAACAGCCAGTAACGTCCAGAAATCACTTCCAATCAGTTGTGAAATAGACATTTTCCTGTATCCCCTGGTATCACGTCAAGTGTGGCAGACAACTCTTGAGTGATGCACTTTCAAGATACTCACTTATGTATAATGTCATACAATACTAATTTTAGTCATCAGCAGTGTTGGTCAAGTTACTTGAAAAAAGTAATCAGTAACTAATTACTGATTACTTCTCCAAAAAAAGTAATCCCGTTACTTTACTGATTACTTATTTTCAAAAATAATTAATTACTTAGTTACTTTTTAAAAACACGATTTACAACCTGAATAGGTGATAAAGCGAAAGGGACTTTTCCATTTGATTACATTTTGTATGATGGATTATGCAGAAAAAGTAGAACTGGGCTGAAAGATCTGTTTTATTAGTTTTAATCTTTTAACTTTATGCATCAAGCAAAAATTTAATTATATGCAACATTCTCTGACTGGAAGAAATTTGTTTAATATTTAAATTTTTTTTCTGCACATTCCAGCACATAAAATAATTTTTTTTTTGTGTGTTTACACTCACTCTTTCAAATAGATGCAAGTAAAACACAGCAGAAAATAAATAAAGTCAAAGACTAGCGGTCCTTTTGCTCTATTTTCACCTGTAAAGCAGGAGTAGGGTAGGCGGAGGTTTAGCCTGGTGCAGGTGTGCGGCAGTGGTCAGTGGAAGAATCCGCGAGTTTCTCTGTGAATTTCCCATTATGTCATAGCGCACTCGGTGCTTGCTTGGAAGTTTAGGGGGTTTTTTCGCTGTAAAAAGAAGTTTTCTTCCCACGCACAACGGACACTAATGTTTTTTTGTCACTTTTTATGGAATCAAACTCAAAATAAGGTCAGTACTTCCACGCTTTAAACGCTGCATGCTCATACTCTCTCCCGCACTCGATATATTATCCATTGTTGATCTGCACACAGCTGTTGTCACGAATGTCGCACTTGCTTACGTCACTGTCATGAGACATTCTCGCAAAAAAATCACGGGCCCTTTCTCAATTCTCAAGTACCGAGTACGTACTCGCGTTCTCAGCGAGTACGCACGGGAGTACGGACTTGCCGAGAACGCCAGTATGGACTCGTGTACTTGATGATGTCACAGGCAACGTTCCCTCTAATTTTTCACGTGTCTGAGCGAACACACAAACTCCCTGAGCGGTCCCTTGGACCACTGTGAGCGACAGCAGACATGTGCACTGTGGTCACGCCAGCATCGAATCCATCCAAGTTACATGGTTTATTAAAATAATCAAATTACAGCATTTACATTTATGTTAGAATACTTTTAATTAACTGCTTTGGCCCACTTACAATGAAAATTTAAAAAAAATCTAGTCATTGACCTGTGTAGTATGTTAACACCATTGGAAGTAAAAATAACTTGAACTCCAATTTCAAAAAACACAACTTACTACTTTTTTTTTTTTTTTTTTATAAAGCTCTGACTTGTATTATGAGTCTGTGGTCTGGGAGAGAGTCTGTAACTGTCTGCAAAATATAGTATATAATGACCAATGCTGGGCAGTTAATTATATAGTTACTTCTTCAAAAAAGTAACTCAGTTTGGCAAACAACAAAGATTTTTGCAGCTATTTTTTTTTAAACGCAGCCAAGGCGTTTTTAAATAAACATTTCAAACTATTTACAGAACAATCAGCTGTTCTGCATCAAATTTGATGCCACACAAATTATTTGTGCCACTCCAAAAAATTATTTCTGTCCACTATGAGATAAAGGAGAACAACAGCCTGATACCTGCAGGCCTGACAACAGGAGATGTATCACTGCTGTAACACCTGTAACATTCAGCAGTCGCCTCATTGTTCTGACACACACAACAAAACTATTGACTACACTACACACTATCTACACAATATTTGCGCTAAACTTCTCAAACCTCTCATATCTCAAAACACCGCTGTCACTCCAAAATTTCTCCCGTTTCTTAACAACTAGATGCCATGTTGTCATATAATTTTTTGATTGGTCGACATGGTACTTTTTTGGACCAATAGGAAAGGGAGAGGGGGGTGGAGTTTGTTTTTGCTCACAGGCTTTCAAGCGTTTTTTCTTATAAAACGCCGTTTTTACCGTTTCTTCCCGCAGTAAATATAAATAACGACAGTATTCAGGAAGAAAACCAAACATTGCAGATATTTTTATCATAACTCTGGTTTTACGTGGCCTATAAACACAATTTAAAAACTGGTATAAAGTCCACACTTTTTCCGTCAGTTGTTCTGTCTGTCCTGCTCACATCTCCAATGGTTGTACACATTGTCATTAATGTTAATCAGCCACGCCGCTTTGCTAGCTAAAACACCGGTGTCGGCACATAAGGACGCTGTCATAGCCTGTCAATGCAGTTGATTCGCTGCGTATATACGCATCGGCTGAACTATGGGATAAGGTGGCATCGTTCTAATCCCATACGGGAGCAGCCAGTCACTTACTGACTAACACTGCAAAACAGAATTGTTAAAGTTTTAATTTTAATTTCAATTCAGGTTAGATTTTTTTTTGTGCGCAATGCAGATTTTCTGTGTGCAGAGACCGTGCCAGCAGTGCGCAATTGCGCACGTGCGCAGCTTAGAGGGAACATTGGTCACAGGTCCGGAGTTTTTACTGCCGTCCCCTCTTAATTTAACTGTGAGTAATATGTTATGAAGCTTAACTTTAATCACAGCCAAACAGGTTTACTCAGGAACAAATAAAACACTGAAATAAACCAAACATTAACATTTAGAAGTGATCTAAGTGACTTATATATCATGTTTAACCTCAGTAGTGAAATCTCTATTAATAAAAATAATGTACATGTACATACGTGTACATACCTTAATAAAAACAAGCAGGTGAGATGTTAGAACGCTTTTATTTTTGCTTGGACACTCAATACAATAGACAGCTACTGGGGTTTTGGGTTTGTTTAACCGGAGTAGCGAAAGACCGCGGGGGGGTTGAAACCAATGTGCCGGGAGTCCAGCTGTAATAATCCTCCACCTCGCTGTCTGCTGTGGAGCTGGCGGGTCACAGACGTCTCCGAAAACGTCGGAGCGCGTTTGGAAATATATGATATCTTGATAAATCGAGCAGATATGTGAAGTTTACACAGCTACATTCTCGCTTGAAAATAACTTAAAAGTTTATTTTTTGACCCAGAAAGAGTAATATTTAAAAGTTTTTAGCCCCCCTCATCCGCCATTGCCGCGTTTGAGTTTTGGACAAAATGCATTCTGGGATATTTAGCTGTACCAAGTCCACACAAGTCAACACCAATGCATGCTCGATAAAACGGGCAGAGCGAGAACACATCCGGGACTTTTTCGCGTTCTCGACTTGATGCGTACTTCGAATTTGAACAGTACTTGGGGTCCGTTCTTCGTACCTCGCTAAGTAAGTTAGCTGGATTTGATTGTTGACGATTTCGCGTGATCTTGGATCGTTCGGTGCTCCGAAGCTTATCCGGGACTTGCTGTCATAGCAACAGATCCGTAAGCGTAAACCTGCTTGGGAGCAGGCTTACTTTATAAACAGGATTAGATCGCGGCCACTCAGGTATGTCCGCTTCATTTATACGAAAGCAACAGCGATATTTTTCCACTGTTTTTCCATAAATAAATATTATCAATGTAACTAAAGATAATGCAGTATTTGATTCTTTTATTGATTTCATACAGATACATACAGGTCATTTCCTAAAAAAAGGGAAATGTACTATTAATCATTCTATTTAATGTATTTGATTATTTCAGATGTAATTCATATTTTAGAGTAGTAATAGTAAATTACTTCGTGTAATCAAGATGAGAGACCACGGCTATAAAAGCGAAGGTGGATTTGGGAAGTCTGTCGCAGCCATGTCCTGTCCGTTTGTACGCGAGCAACCCATTGCGGAAGGTGCAAGATTGATAAGGAGAGTTTTCAGAATTCAGCGTATATTGCGGGATAGACAGGATCCTTTAGCTCAGCGCGACAGTGTGCTCATAGAGAGATATCGATTTTCCCGTGAGGGTATTATTTACTTAACCAACTTGTTGACGAGGGGGTGCAGGACCACGACCTGTCTTTTTTTGCTCTGCCCTTTTCTTGGTTGCTGTTATAAACAAACAGATTATTTCAGGGTCTCTTTTCAAGAGACTAAAAGCAATATAAGTGATAAATATTACCATTCTGTAGAATATTCTTATATTTCACTTTTACTTGTTCCCATGTTCTAGTGGGTCCTGTTGTGGCTCTAATGTGACAGAGGATATAATGTAATATAATATAATATGATATAATATAATATAATATGATATAATGTAATATAATATAATAAATTTACCCTACCGCCTACTGGTGTTGGCCAGAGGGGCCGATGGCGCGATATGGCAGCCTTGCTTCTGTCAGTCTGCCCCAGGGCAGCTGTGGCTACAACCGTAGCTTGCCTCCACCAGTGTGTGAATGTGAGAGTGAATGAATAGTGGCATTGTAAAGCGCTTTGGGTGCCTTGAAAAGCGCTATATAAATCCAATCCATTATTATTATTATTATTATTAAATTACTTCCGAGTTTAATTTGTCAGCAACTTTCTGCCAGCCCTCTCTCCTTGCTTTTGCAGCCTTTGCAGTGTTCCCTTGCGTTTTAATTAAACTCTGAAACTCCTGAAATCCCTCAATCAAGAGTTCTTGCTCTGCTGCCGAAAAATACTGAGCGCGCTCCTTCGACATTTTCGCCGACCAATCAAAGGGTTGCCGATCAATGTTTCTACTATCGATGCGTAGCCCCTTTTAAGCCACCCAGTGATCTCACATTACTTCATCCAGCTGTACTAATCGTCAACAACAGGTGTGTTCGGAGAACCGGAATAGCGAGCTCAAAGTTGGCGCGATGATTTGATCTTGGATGTGTCATTTGATCTTGGATGTAGTAAGCGAGGTACGAAGAATGGACCCCTGGTCTCAGACTGATGACGTATCACGAGTACACGAGAACGCAAGTACGCACAAGTACGCATAAAGGCCCACGGTTTTAGTAACGTAGTAACGCAGCGTTCCTACAGGAAAGTAATGGTAATCTAATTACCGTTTTTGCAATAGTAATCCCCTACTTTACTCGTTACTTGAAAAAAGTAATCGGATTCATTACTGATGACCAGAGATGGTCATCAGTAATGTAATTGCTAAATATGTTGTTACCTATAGTAATAGCCAGCATGCCAGCAGTTAGCCTAGTAATTGTAACAAAGATAGACGACATATATCTGGCATTGGTTGCTTAATTTGGTTGAATCAAACATGTTTATATGTGTAAAAAACAGAAATGTGTAAATATGGATTAATATGACTACAATGTCCTGTAATAACAAGTGCCTTATAATGTCTATTAAAAGCATACCTGGTAATACATGATTCACAATAATATGTTTTTTTGCAACATGCAACATATAAATGTGTTTTAATTTAAAAGCAGTTTTGGCCATCTGCAGGACAGACATTCCCATTTTTGTCATCCAAAAATTTGAATTATTTTATGTTTACATGATTTGATTAAAACTACATCATAAATCATGACATTTTTCCTCATGCTGATGCACTTAATTGTTATATTGTCATTTGGCATCATTGGTAGGCACTTATGAGTCTCATTCTGTCCTACCTGAAAGTCAGAGGATTGCTCAAAAACAGTGAAGAAAAACTAGTATGTAGAAAATAATTGTGTGGATGCTTTAAGCATCCACACTATTGAGTTCCTCTTAGGACTTCCGTACACTTTTTGGCACTTAACTACTTCTACAATTTTCAGCCGATTTTCACCGTTCAAATTTTAAACTATTCTGCTATTTCTGTTAATGTGTGCTATGTCTTTTGGTATTTTTCACTATTATACTTTTTAAAATATTAAGCTTAATTTGTCCCATTGAAATGAATGGGAAACTTCTGTAATTCTGCTAAAATTTGCTTGTTTTTGAAACTTAACTACTTCCTCTTATTTTCACGTAGAACAACCATTCAAACTTTAAAATGTTCTCAAATTATTGGGCTATTCAGGTATAAATCAGCTTTTTCAAATCTTTTACCGTTTTACTTTTATGCCTCTTAAAGTTTTCAGTTGCAAAATTGTGATTTTTCACAAAATACATGCGTTGTTATGGTTGCTATGCACTTGGCTTCCAGTGTGCCACTGAAGGTTTTGCAGTCTTCTCTTCATGTCCGAACAACTTCTTGCTACTTGCTCAATTTTCACTCAACTTCCACAAATTATACATCAAAACGTAGGTATTTTTGCTGGCTTTCCGAAAATGTCACTATCATTGTTGTGGGATTTATAGAATTTTGGCAAATCTCCTCAGACCAACACAAAGTCGCAAAACTCTCCATAGAAAGTCAATGGAGAGCTTGTTCAAAATCACCGCTTGATTTCTGTAATGAGAGGCATATTCGAATCGTCATATCTCCTTAACGAAGCAAAGTTAAGACATAAGGCTTGTCCCAGTATATCTTCAGACACTCCTGACGCTCACAATTCAAGAATTATTTTCTCACCTATTACCGTTCTGAAATGAGTTAGACTTGTTTGAGGGTAGGAAATTCGTCCTTCGCTCAGATTTCTTCAGATTTCAAACTCTGGAAATGAACCACTTTTTTCTCTCGTCATATCTTTTTAATGGATTTCCACAGAGACCTGAAAATTTCCATGATTGTTCACCAAAGCCTGCTGTCTCTTATGGTGAAAGAATGATATTGATACTCCAAATAGATTTAGAGTTAGAAAGCGTTGTTTGAGGGCAAGTCAAGGCAGTTTTTGCTTTGCTCTACTCAGTTATGGTGCATTAGAAGTCAAATATCTTTAATAATTCATATTTTAATGATAAATTGTCAACACTTTAAGATTCCCCCATCTCTTCTGAACAAAACGGTGTAAGAATGACCGTTCTAGCCCCTACGGTTAGGAAATTATGGTCATTTGTTTGAGGGGAGTCGTCATTATGAGAAATAGACTGCAAAAATCCTGTGTCTCTCTGTGCTGCGTGCACCTGTTTTGGCGGGAAAAAGTGCACAGGCTCTCTGATTGGTGGATTCAAATTCAGCAGCTCCCAGGCTGCTTGACTGAGCTAGAAACTTACTTCTCTTTCCTTGTGTGTGTGTGTGTGTGTGACAGAGAGAGAGAGAGAGAGAGAGAGAAAGCCTTTTTATGGGATGATCTCATTGTAAGATTTAAATTCAATATATTTAGACTGGTTGACTGAATTGGATCTTGTGTGTGTGTGTGTGTGTGTGTGTGTGTGTGCGTGTGTGTGTGTGCGCGCGTGCGCGTGTGTGTGTGTGTGTGCATGAGAGAGAGAGAGAGAGAGACCCTCTTTAGGGCAGCATCTCATTGTTGGAAAAAAGTATAATATATTCAGACTGGTTGACTGGCATAGACCCTCCGTGTGTCTCTCTCTCTGTGCATTTGTGTATACATTTTTGATTTTGTGTATCTGTTGGCTGTTCCTTCTTGTTTTTTAAAATTATTTTTATTTCTTTATTTTTTTTTCACAGGTGAACAACAATTAGTTTTGAGGGAACTTAACCATGTTCCGTTTTTTTTTTTCAGCTTGTCATCTTACTTTTCCAGTATTTTCACTTAAGTTATTACTATTCTGCTCAATCATAGTATTTGTTCTAAATCATTGTTATTATGCTATATTGTAGTATTTCTGCTAAATCATACTATTTCTACTGTATTATATTTTTCTCTCTAAATATAGCATTTCTGCTATATAATTGTATTTCTGCTATGTTATAATATTTGTGCTAAACCAGAGTATTTGTGCTGAAACATAGTATTTCTGCCAAATGATAGTATTTCTGTCAAATTATAGTATTTGTGCTAAAACATAGTATTAATTTAAAATTACAATATTCATAGTTCATCACAGTGTCTCTGGTAAATCACAGTATTTCTGCTATGTTGTACTATTTTTCTAAATCATAGTGTTTCTGTAATGCTTAAGTATTTTTGGCTAAATATATTCTTTCTGTTATCTTATACTATTTCTCCTAAATTCTTGTATTTTTGAGAAGTTATCATGTTTCTGGTAAGTTACAATATTTCTGCTACGTTCTGCTATGCTATTGCATTTCTGCCAAGTATTATGTTTCCTCTAAGATATTGCAGTTCTGCTAAGTTATTCCATTTTAGCAAAGTTCCTTTGCTTCTGCAAAGTTTTTACAATTTCTGCAACTTTTCAGCTTTTTCAGCTAGTTTTTGCATACAGCTTCAGCTTTAAAGCATCCACACTGCATTTTCGCAGGAAATGCAAATTTTTCTAGTTTATTTTGAAATATTTATACTATTCCATCAAAATATAACAATAAATTTTAAGTTGTGATTGTTGATTAATATACAATATTCAAAGACAAAAAACCAAATGAACAATTGCAGCATTCTTTGACTAAACTTGAAAATGTCAAGAATGTTGGTAAAGTTTTTTTTACACTTGCTGTTAAAGACTTATCCTTGAATATGTACCTTATATTTGCATACCAGTGGCATTTGGTGACTTAAAAAACGATGTTAAGTATATAACAATATAAATTAGAACAGTTTAAAAGTTACTATTATTTTAATTAAAATAAAAATTAATTAATTTAAATTAATGTAGCAAGAGAACTTAATTGAATAAAATTCTTCAATTAAATGTTATTTATATAGCACACAACAACAGTTGCCTCAGTGCGCTTTATAATGAAAGTGTCTACAATAATAAAGAGAAAACCCCAACAATCATTAGCAGAGCACTATGAGGAAGTGCTTAGATGACAGTTGGAAGGAAAAAGTCTCTTTAGCAGGAAGAAACCTCCAGCAGAACCAGGCTCAGGAAGGGGCAGCCATCTGCTGCAACAAGTTGGGGATGAGTCTATGAAGACATGACAAAGACATGCTGTGGAACTCAGCCAGAGATTAATAATAATTAATAATTAAATGCAGAGAATTGTATAAACACACAGTGGTGTTTTTGTGTAGCTTAATCTGCGTAGCAATTTAATACAAAACTTATTAATAACGTTTTATTTCGTAGTGTAATCTTCACATGCTTCATCCAAGCACACACTCTGTGTATTCACTGCCTAATTTATAGTCACAGCAGAAGGTAGCATAGGCCCCACTAGCTGTCCCCTGGCAGACTGTGCCATGCAGCCAGAGAAACAGGGTTGTTGGGTGATGGTAAGGACGAAGCATAGTCTTAAACAGAAGCCCCTGGTCCACGACAAAGCTGTTCATGTGTCTAACTGCTTTCCCCCACTCGGCAACACAGCCGCCGGGGATCAAACTCTGATAATTAGTGATTCTGTTCTGAGACATGTGAAGCGAGAGACACCAGTAACCATAGTCAGTTGTCTTCCAGGGGCCAGAGCAGGCGACATTGAGGGAAACTGCTGGCTACGGCTAAATGTAAATTCAATAAAATTAATCACATTGGCAGTTATGACACCCGTTTACAATTGGAGGTCACTAAAATTAATATTGAATTAATATTGTGTGTAACTTTGCCAAAGCAATTTTGGACTCTGCGGTTTTCTCTTGTATGTGAGGAGCATAATTTTGAATTAAATTCTGGATTTAACAGGGAACCAATGAAGGGAAGCCAATATAGGAGAAATACACTCTCTCTCTAGTCCCTGTCAGTACTCTTGTTGCAGCATTTTGGATTAACTGAAGGCTTTTCAGGGAGTTTTTAGGACATCCTGATAATATTGAATTACAGTAGTCCAGCCTGGAAGTGATAAATGCATGAATTAGTTTTTCAGCGTCACTCTGAAACAGGATATTTCTAATTTTAGAGATATATTCAGGTGACCCTGAATCCTCTCTTAGTTATCTGCAATAGGCGTAGACTGCTGGGGGATTCCCATGATGTATTGAGTATTTCTTCTTCAGTCACCTTTCTCACTTAATAGACCTATCTGCATTGAATCACACTTGGTTATTAATCTCTGGCTGTCTTCCACAGCATGTTTTGTATCTGTATTCCTTCTCTCTCTCCAACCGGTCATGGCAGATGGCCCTGCACCTCCCCGAGTATGGTTTTGCTGGAGTTTTCTTCCTGTTAAAAGGGAGTTTCTCCTCCCCTCTGTCACCAAAGTGATTGCTCATAGGGGATCATATGATCATATGGGTTTTTTTCTGTGTGTATTATTGTATGGTCTACCTTACAATATAAAGTGCATTGAGGTGACTCTTGTTGTGATTTGGCGCTGTATAAATAAAATTGAATTGAATTGAAGTCTAACTATAGTTAGACTACTTTACCAATTTGAAATTGTTGGTTAAACCTGCACTTATTCAATTTGCCTGTTATATTCAAAAGGACATAACACGAGTTCCACTGCCTATGATTAAAATTTTCATATTAATGTGGTAAATAGGTGATTAAAAGTTTCTTACATCACACATTGTCTAAGGAGCTTGGAAAGAAAAGCATCTGGACTTCTTTAAGTTGCTTCAAGCAACCTAAAGAAGTCCAGACGCTTTTCTTTCCAAGCTCCTTAGACTACAATGACCTGGATGAATGAGAACCTTTACAGACTTACATCACACATCTTGGTCAGTGTATAACTAGGTAGTTTAAATCTATATCATCATTTACTTGTAGACTTACATAATTAACATTAATTATATATCTGAAAAACAAGATGTTTAACTTTTACTTTTAAAAATACATTTAGTGGAATACACCGTGAGTGACCTTTTAGATGCACCACTGCATGTGGCAAGTATATAAGGGAAAGAAAGGCGTTTGGCTGCTGTCAGTCTGGAGCAAAGCTTACAGGACAAATTTAAAGATAGTGACAAAGTCAGCTAGCAGTTTGTTTTTATGCAGGCAGATTTAGTTTCAGCTTGGATTTAATTTAGTTGTTCTGCCACTGTGGAAAACAAAGCAGTGGTGGATAGGAGCACTTTTCTTCACATTTACGCTTTTTGGACCCATGTCTGCAAGGGCTTAAGGGGAGGGGATATGAGGGCAACAGCACAAGCCATATGTAGCACTGGTGGTGTAATACTGGTAGTGGGCATGTAAGACCTGTTAGCACTACTTCTTGCCTTCTTAGTATGTAGTATAGGCAGTATAGTTACCTTTAACAACAATACCAGAACAGAAGGGAAATATGGGCCAGATCAGACAGATTCTAGATTCGTAGGAGCCAAGGGTGTCTGACAAGAACGCTCTAAATGACAAAGTCCTGCCTCCACACCATTTATCCACATATTAATTAAACTTATGTTTTGTTTACATGCTTTGTATCAGTATTTATTATATTTAATTGCTTTTTATCAATATTTATTCCCATTGTGAAATGAGTATTTTAATCAAAAGAATATCAATATTTATGCTTTTAATCCCGTTTTTAACACTGGGTTACACATACATAAGCGGAGTCTCCAAAGAACAACTGTGTGTTAAATACATTTATTTTACAATTTTACAAACAGCTAATTACAACTACCTACCTACTACAACTCCACTCTTCCAGGAAAGAAAAGAAAACACTAAACTGTAGAGTGAATTAAAAAAACAGACATGGTGCAACAGTTCTCTGAACTCTGACGAAATTAAGGACGTTAGTCTGAGGAGGTGCGTTGACAGCCAATAATTGCTCTTTCAACACTTTGAGGGGCCTTCGCACATTATGTGCAAACACTAAATACTACACACTAAAATCGTGATATTCCTGCTTCGCCTTGCAATCAGCACACAGCAGGAAAGGCAGACCTTCGTCCCAGTCTCTCTCAGAGTCAAGGCAGTTT
Organism: Perissodus microlepis; assembly: GCF_051167445.1. Taxonomy (NCBI): domain Eukaryota; kingdom Metazoa; phylum Chordata; class Actinopteri; order Cichliformes; family Cichlidae; genus Perissodus; species Perissodus microlepis. The sequence goes on along the minus strand of NC_140472.1, from coordinate 10,167,471 downwards.
TATGCAACCTCTCTAGTGCACCTTGTGGTTGGGGATGCTATGGGCTAGAGAGGACATGCACACTACATAAAGATTGTATGCCTGCCTGAACACTTTTGATTGAAAATTTCCCAACGTTACCTCTTTGCTGCCTCCTGTGTGTCTCGATAAGAAGGTGTAGGTCTACCAGTGATGATAATCCTTATTGATGTTTTCTTATCAGTTATTTTGTTAAGACAAATAAAATCCACTTGCTCTAGAGCTACTTAGATTTACACACAGTCATAAATGCATTTTACAGTTCACAGACAGCTGTTTTTAGTTCCAGATGTGAGTGAAACAGTTTCGAGTGATGCTATCATCAGTGTCTTTCTGCTTTTTTCCATGACATTAAGAATTCTCTCCTTTTCCTTCTTCTTTCTCCTTCATATGCTTCTTTTTTCTTTTAATGTGAGTATGCTGACTGTACAAAAAATGAATTGACAGCCACCCTACTTGACAGGTAGCACAGTGGCCCAGAGCCCTGTACCCCGTTTCTTGTCATTAGTTTGACCTTTAGCACCCACTAAAAACATTGCTGCAAACCAGACGTACCCACTCCCCACTGGTACTCCTTACAGCAGGAGTCTGCAAGAAAGAACAAAATGCCATACCTCAAAAACTACTCAGCAGGTGCTTGAGAAACACCACAAAGGTATTTACTTGACCTCCAGTCTCCCTAGAATCCAATAAGACCTTAGTCCAACAAACTCAAATAATCCACTGCCATTGTTGCAAATAAATCTTTTGTCTTGAAACAGGACAACAGAAAACTAACATTTACTGTGTAAGAGGTTTTCCAGCTGCTTGTGGTCAAAGAATTTGGCAATAATTTCTTGCTATCATCAGTCACCAGCAGTATTTCAGTATTTAAGGACTGGCTGGAAACTTCAGTTCCATGTAAAATTTAAAGTGGGTTTTTTAAACCCCCATCATCAGTCTAGTTGTGGTATGCTACTATCATCAGCTATACTATCACAAACACAAACAAATATATTGTTGTTCACAGTGCAGGGTATTTAATGGAACCCATTCCATCTGAAAGCATGAGTATGTCCAATGTGCATGTTATTTTTAGCTTATCTTTTTTTCTGTCTTGGCCCATGAGGAGAAGATGAAGTCACTGGTTTTAAATTGCAAATATTTTCTAAAACTGGCCAAGTCAAACATCATCAGACTGTGACTTAAGATAATCTCATTTCAATTAGTAAAAGAAAGAACAGTGTGTTTTACCGTTGTGACAGATATTATTTGGTTGTCTCAGTATAAGACCATTTTTCAGTTTAGTGTGAGGGTTAGACAGGGACTTTGCCTCACCTGCTGGAAGACCGCCGGCTGTGTACCCATCAACAGCTGAATGCTCCAGGGTCTATGTTGGCTTGTCAGTTTTAATAACTTTTCTTTGTGTGTGTGTGTGTGTGTGTGTGTGTGTGTGTGTGTGTGTGTGTGTGTGCGCATGTGTGTGTATTTGTGTTTTTTTCAGGGAATTTGCGAAGGAGAGAGAGCGTGTGGAGAAGAGGCAAGAATTCTTGAAGCTTCGCCGACAACAGCAAATAGAGAGAGAGTTAACTGGGTACCTGGAGTGGATCTGCAAAGCGGGTCAGAAACACAATCATATCTTTACACTGCAGGTGTAAATTTAGTTATGACCGATTTTTACCGTTAGATTTAAATAACAGCTTTGCTTTACTTGATGTTAGCACTATTATGACATAATTGTTTATCATAATTTGTGTTGCAGAAGAAGTGATGCTGGCTGAGGAAGACAAGAACGCAGAAGAGAAATCTTTGGATGGAGCATGGTACAAACGAAAACACAACAACTCTGGTGAGGACTGGTATCTTCAGAATCAGTTTTCAACATTGAAAACATTTACATTTAGAACAACATGCAACCATCATTAAGAAGTTAAATATAAAAAGTGAGCTTAAATCTAAAAATCTTTGGATGCACATTATAAGACTTACAGGTCCCATATTTTTTAGGTTTTAAAAAAAACTATTTACGTTTATTACAGCTTTGTGTGTGGCTATGTGGCTGTGCATACATGTGCCTGTTTGTCTGTTTACATGTGTGCTCATAGGCCAGACTAGCTCTCATCTGCAACTCACCCAGGATTACAGTTAACCTTTATTATGGTTATAAAGGTGGAAGGCCAATGAGATCAAAATGCAGGAGAGAGAAGGAGGCTCACTGAAGTTAGCATTGTAATATGAGTGCCCTTCATGCAGCTGTGACTCACTTTTCTGTCATTTGAATACCGTCCTGTTTTTTACTCTTCCTTTTTAAGAAATTCTCAATAGCAAACTTGAACTGTGTTATTTTACAGAACGCCAACAGCAGTAGAGCAAATTTGGGTGTTATGTCAGCAGAATGGAAAATATTTGTACAACCTAAATTCTTATGTCTTTTATGATAAATATTGCATAAACCAAACTGGAGGCCTCTGTTTTTTTTCCTCTTAAGTTTTATATGTATGGTAAGGCTGCCTCCTTGGTTTAGTTATGGTTGTTTTCCTTTTCACTTAGTATTGGAGGAGTATTGGAGCAGGTCAGACACAATTTTTTCAAAATAGAGTATTCTTTGGGCTTTCAACCCTCTATGCCAAAATTGGTCCACCCCAAGGATTGGCTCCACTGGTATACACAACTGCCAAGAGAATTGGTGTGAATTATACCATGGAGAAACAAAAAAAATAAAAATTGGTTAAGCAGATGGCACAGCACAGAAGAGCAACACTTATGGTGCCTATTTACACCTACAGGCAAGTGGCCATTTGTTTAGTGATCAGTGCAATATACTGGATAGGGAGGAAGTAGGCCCATTACAGGACTATATATAAGGACTATATAGAAATTATTTTTTGTGCAAACCCTTTTGCATTTAATATTATTATGGCTTGTGCTGGATGAAACATTTTTCCCATTGAAAATGCCGTCTCCAGACAAACAGAATCAACTTTGATTTCCTCCTTTGGATTATTGAGTTCTGTCAAGGCAGAATAGCTGAAAAACTGTGAATATTGCGTGGCATGTGGCAGAGTGAGGAAACCCCCCAAAACAAAACCAGAAGAATATTAATATATTATTAATAATATAATATTAAAGTATATGAGCTGCTTTCTGACTTAGTTCATATTCCTTTTTTATTTTTGTGTTTCCTTGATGTATTTGCAGTGCTAAAACGGACCAGGAAGAGTAAGAATGATCTCATCAATGCAGAGGAAGGGGAGGACCACTTTACTGACATCTCATCTGTTGGTGAGGACAGTGCCTTAGATTTGTGATGGTTCTGTATGTTAAACACACAACATATCAATTGTCCCCACTGCAAACATTTACATCAGTTAATTGTAACATTAAAACCACTGACAGGTTATGTGATTAATTTTGATTATTTGTTAAACTGCAATATCGTGCTGGAAGACCTTGGGTCTAGGCTTTATATGGCTGTTGCTTTGAAATGTTGGACTTTGTAGGACTTGGTCCCCTCCATAATTGTACCAGCAGGGAGATGTTTAGCCACATGGTGTCCTTAAACTGCTTGCTCTCTGGCTGGTGTCCAAAAATGAAGTGGGCTTCATAGATAATTGGGAAATATCCAGGGAAACACTTTTTTGGGAGAAATTGTGTCCATCACACTTTACATGGAGCAGCTCTCACTTCTAGAATTCTAGACGAATTTATCAAACACCCCAAAATGTGACTGTCCAAAGTTTGAGTTTACATTTTACATGCCTCTCTGAAGTTTCGCTCCTCCCCTCTCCTCCAATATCTCATTCCCATAGAGACTGATACTTTTCTTATACTATCAAAAGCCAAATCAAAGAATAGCAAAAATCAATTTAAGTTTACAAATATGATACCTTCATATTTATCTCTTTATCTTTCAATATAAAGTTCATTCACACAGCTGTTGTTTTGAAATGTAGTATCAACCCAAAATTAATTTTAATATTGTTGCTGATAGTTTTATCTATAAACCCAATCAGTACTGAAAATCATTGTCAAGACCTGCAAAATCAAGCATCAGTCAAGCTTGCTTATACTGTCTTAAATCAATACTATGTAATGGATACTTGAGAAGGAGTTAAGATTTGCTATTGACAAACATCATTCGGGAGATGGTGTTATTTTAATTCTGTTAAGCTGATTGCAGAAAAACAGAAAGTGAAATAAGAAAATCATAAGTAGAGGATGAAAAAGATTATACTGTTTATCAGGGCTTTCTGTGTCTTTAAAGGCTCTTAAATCGCCATCCATCCATCCATCCATCCATCCATCCATTCACTTCCGCTTATCCTTTTTTAGGGTCGCAGGGGGTGCTGGAGTCTATCCCAGCTGTCATAGGGCGAGAGGTGGGGTACACCCTGGACAGGTCGCCAGTCACAGGGACACACAGGGACAGACAACCATTCGCACCTATGGGCAATTTAGATTTTTCAATTAACCTATCCCCACAAAGTGCATGTCTTTGGACTGTGGGAGGAAGCCGGAGTACCCGGGGAGAACGCAAACACGGGGAGAACATGCAAACTCCACACAGAAAGACCCTGGCCTGATGGTGGAATTGAACTCAGGACCTTCTTGCTGTGAGGCAACAGTGCTAACCGTGCTGCCCGGGTCTTAAATCTATTACAGGTCTTAAATGCTTTAACTCAAGTCACTGTAGTATCTGTGCTGCTGTTTTAGCTTAATTTGCACATGTAGATTATGCACTTTGACTGCTTAAAGACTGTGTTTGGTCCAGGGTGGAAAACATACATAAAGGTGTTGATAAGAAGCGGACCCGAACACAGGTCTCTTCAGAGAGAAAACAGTGAATTTATCTACAGTGAAAAACAATAGGGAAAATATATACAAGTCCTGGAACTGGACTGGAACTGGACTTGTATATACTCCCCAAGGTGGTGATCTTCAAAATCCCCACACAGTGCTCGCGTCCGTGAACATTGGAATGGAATATATCCAAACTCATATCCAATCTGTGACTCTGCTCCCGTTTCCTAGTAAAGATAAACACAATAAGTCAGCTAGGCAATCCGTCTTCAAAGCAAGGTTTTTCAAAAGCAAGTCCATGGCTGTACTGACGAGGTAAACTGAAGGATCGAGTGTCAACTGGACCTCAGCCACACTGTTAAATAAGACGCTCCTGATGCCGGTAATCAGCAGCAGCGGTGGCTGACGAGCAGCAGGTGTGGCTGCCTCCAGCACGAGAACACTTCTGGGTCAAAGGATCACCCGGTGCCCAATACTTCCGGGAGCGTGAGCATCAACATAAAAGCACATTACAGGGAGATGGAAAAAAGGAGATAGAACAACAAAATACTACACACGACAACAGAATATGCTTAACTAGACCATTGGGCAGGGTGACCCGCAAGGATCGCCAGCCCGGGGTAAACCTAAAACACATGGGCCCCCAGACCCAGGCCCATGACAGTCAAATTCAGAAGGCTATACACTAAAGTAGGAGAGCACCAAACTCTATCCCGATATATACATGATTTGAAACATTACCCTTAATTTTTTTAATTAATTGACAATAATTTATATCAAAAACTTCTAAATCAGACCAAATAGGAGTCAATTTAGGCCTGGCAGGCTATTGGGCTTTTCATAAAAGTAGCATGTTTATGAAAAATGGCTTTAGAATAATGAAGAATACTGGTGGTTTTAGCAACAACATTTTTAAATGACTAAATGCATAATCGCCACAAAATACTTTAACTTTACCTTATTCTTCATTTTGATTTGAGGTCAACATATTTTCTTGAAAAACACAGATTTTAACTTTTGAGTTATAGTTCCATCTTGAGTTTGGCTTAAATTTAAAAGAAATATTGCAAAGTTTTAAAATAAATTTGATGAGGCTTGTTGTACAGTATACAGTGTCAATAACAGCTAAGTAGAGACAAACATAAAACTGGATAATGTAGTCACTTAGGTGAGACAGTATGAGTCAGAGGTCGTGTCATAAACTGGATGTGTGGAGGCAGATGAGCACCCAAACGCAAAACTCACGGAGACAAAAAGCTGAACTCAAAATCACTGCTTTATTGCAGGCTTCACAAAGAAACAGAACTAAACTGGGAATGCTAACTGAGGACCGAGGGAACACAGAAAGGCACACAGGTTCGGGGAGGAGATATTGACGATGCAACACCGAACTGAGGGAGACATGCACATAAATACTCAGAGGGTTAACGAGGGAAGTGGGAGCACACGGGGACCACAGCTGACACAGATAATCATAACGAGACACGGCAGGAGTAACACAACACTGACGGGAGACTGTCAAAGTAAAACAGGAAGTACACAGAGGTGCAGACAGGAGGAGAGAGAGAGAGACAGGAGAGCACAGGCATAATGGGCTGGGGAAACATGGAATAAAACACAAGGAGAGGAGATGAGGGCTCACAGATACAGAGGGGCACACAGGGGGTAAAAGTCACAAGGGGAAATCAAATAAGGAACAACTTAAGAGAGCAACCCAGGAACCATGGCCTAAATAAAGAACAAAATACAAAAATACATGAAAACTAAGAATGCTGGGCCAACATGGCCCAGGATCATGACAGGTTGGGTTTAAAATAGAACAGGAAATGATTATCCCACTAGTCTTCCTGTGCCAGTAATGAAATTCTAATGGAACCATTTTTCTTTCCTTTTTTGTCCAGTCCTACTTGACATTTGGGCTTAATTTAAGTTACTGAAAGTTTAATATAGTAGAGGCTAAATAGGAACAAGAAAGAATGAGAAAAAAAAAAACCCAGAAGAAAACCATGAATCAATATATGAACATTACCTGATGCTGCTGAAAGTTACAGAGGTTTTATTAGAGACAGAGCTAAGCGCTTTGCAATTTGGCATAATTTGTAAAAATTTTAATTTCTTTGGTATTGAACAGCATAAATCATGCTTTCTCGTTGGAGGTCATTTTTGAACAAACAAGAAACAGTGGCCGACAGCACTGTGCACAACAGTAAATTGGTGCGTAATAAGCCTGGAAGCACAATAAGTAAGTGAATAATGCAGAAAATAAAATTTTTTGATGGTAAATTGGCCTCTGAGTACACTGAGAGTGAGAGCGGTGGAGGAAGTAAAAGCAAAAGTAAGAGGGAATTCATGACAATGTTTATCAAATGTAAAGCGTAGTTTTGATCTTCTTTTGCTACTTGTTCAGTTAAATTTGGTTGGAGAGTGACAAAACCTGCAGCTCCAGTCCAGAATCTGTGAGATGTTCTGTGAGATGGCGTTCAGCACTTGACGGCATGCCCGGTAAACTGGGATATGCTCTTTGTGTTTGCGTCTTTTTGTAGAATCCGTTTACCTGCTCTCATTTGCTGTTTTAGTTATTTGAGGGTAAAAACTAGAATTAGTTTTGTAAGCTTTAACCTGAGATTCTGGTGTTTCTGCCAAAATACATTTATATTTAAAAATCAATTCCGGATTTAATCAATCGATATCACATTGTTCAAACTAAAATCGATTTGAATTGGGAAATCGATTTTTTAAACCCACCACTAGTGCGTACTAAAAGTTACATATTATTGGGTTTAAGTTTGATTTTTGGGATGTTTCTTAAATTAAAGAAATAAGACTGGATGATCTTTGAGAGGTGCCATTCAAAACAAACACTGGTCAAAAATAATACAATGCTTCCTAACAGCTGATTTGATGTTGTTAACCTTGGGCTAAGTGTAAAAGCAGACCTCCTTAGCTGTCTGGGCCAAATAAAGTAAAGATGAGGATAAATATAATGAGAAGTGCCAGGAATACTAAGCCAATTCTGTAATCTGTCAGTAAGAATGATCAGTCTTCCCTTAATTTACTTTAAGATCCATGGCTCTAGCTGATTATAATCAAACATATCTTGATTTGGAAGGAGCACCTCATTTTTAGACTTGGTAACTTTATTGCAATTTTGTATGTTTTGCTCCAACTGCCCCCCCAGGGTCGCCATATGCTCGGGCAAGTGTGAAGAGCAAGAATGAGAGTTCATCTTACTTCAGGAGGAAAGAGAAGAGGATTCGCTTCACCATCCGGCGTCTGGTTAAATCCCAGAGCTTCTACTGGACAGTGTTATGTCTGGTTGGCCTAAATACACTGTGTGTAGCTATAGTACACTATGACCAGCCTGAGTGGCTTACCTATGCACTATGTAAGTATTCAACAGTTCTATACATTTTAAATAATTTTCTTGTAATCCTGTATGTTTTCATGGACCTGTACGTTTTCAAAATCAATTTTAACTATAGTTACTAGTTGCTTAATGTTAAATGTATTTTAGCCATTACTTGATATACAAAATTCTCCTATCAGTGCATGGATGGCTTTATTATTTTATTTTGGCCATGATACAGCTTGAAACATGATAGTTGTCAAATTCGATTTCAACTGATTCTCTACTCATTGTTGAGATGGAGCGCTTTTTAGCCAGTTAAACCACGAAGAGGACCATTATCAACAGTTGTAGCAGTATTTACATGAAAGTAACTGCAAGTGTGCCATTCAAAATGAAAACATAAATACTCATGCCACTCTTTACCACCTAAAGTAGATAGCTTACACCTGTTGGTTCCGTCTTACCAGTAATATTATAACGAATCAATATTACAGTTGTGGTCAGATGTTTACATTCATTCGTTATGGGAATGAATGTCATGGTAATTTTGAGCCTTCAGTGATTTCTTTTAACTCTTAGTTCCTTCTGGATGGAATTGTTGTACAACATACACATTTAATGACTTTAAAAAGCAAGAATTGGGTGCACAAGCTGGAATTTGGTTACATTTTTTAAAAATCCACAGAATATGAAACATATACATATAGGCTCAATATGTGCACACACTCACAAGTTTGTAATAAGTGGTGCTAAAGGTTGAACAATGTCTTTTAACTTGACACAGTAAACATCTATTAAATTGCCATTAATGATCATGATTGACAACAACCAGTATGTCTTTGATAGCATAAAAATGATTTGTTTTAACTTGATTTTGCACTAATTGGACCTTTACTAAGAATAATGGGAGTCCAAGGAATTAAGTGAAGAAATATGGTATCTAACCAGATTCCCTACTCTGGGTGGCTTTGCCTTGGCCTCTAGAATCCTGGAGTAGTTTTTTGACCAAGATATGTCCTTCAATGTACATAATAAACAATTATGTAGGACTGATTTCTTCTTCAATATCTCTAAAATTAGAAACATCCTGTCTCAGAGTGATGCTGAAAACCCAGTTCATGAATTTCTTACTTCTAGACTGGACTACTGTGATTTGTTACTACCAGGATGTCCTAAAAACTCCCTGAGAAGCCTTCAGTAACAAGAATGCTGACAGGGACTAGAAAGAGAGAGCATATTTCTCCTCTATTGGCTTCTCTTCATTGGTTCTCTGTTAAATCCAGAATAAAATTTAAAATTCTTCTCCTCACATAGAAGGTACTGTATAATCAGGCGCCAGCAGGTCTTAAAGACCTTATAGTACTGTATCACCTCAACTGAGCACTTTGCTCTCAGTGTGCGGGCTTACTTGTAGTTCCTAGGATATTTAAAGGGAGAAGTAGAGGCAGAGTCTTCAGTTTTCAGGCCCCTGTTATGTGGAGTATTAAAGTGTATAGAGGGCAAAAAGCATGAGCAAATTTCAAGATTGCTGCATAACTAATAACACTAGGTCACTCTGCTGTTTCTTCTCAAAATGTGCCATTCTGTTACATTATGTTTTAGGCTATATCATCTTGTTTTATGTAAAAGGAAAAGGGATGAAAATAATGTAATTCACCCAAACATTTAGCACTCCAAATGAAGTGCATAAAAAAATGAAGAAATATTTATTAAATTTTCAAATGTACAACTATATTTTGACTTTTTTCTTACATTTGTGTAGTTGACTTATTATGTTAATGTCCAAAAATAACATATTACAGCCAGCTGCAACTAAGATTGTTGGTGCCATATTTGGATGCTGGTGGAGGTTTGAGGCTTTAAAGATCATGTTGCTCATCATCCTTCCATTCACTTGAAGCATTCCATTAGAATTATAGTACCAGCTTTATTATGATCCTGGTGAGATCATCTTTCTTGCATACAAAATTGCTGTTGCCTGTATCTGCTTTTTTTTTGTTTTACTAGTACTCTAATTCCTGTAGTTCTGTGCTGCAGCAACACATGTGTAAACACACATGACTCAAACAGCGTTTTGTAATACACAAATAGTCTCTTTCTGTGTCTTATTCACTGTGGGCATAGCTGCTATAGAATCAGCTATATCTATTTCTTCTGGACAGACCTTGCGGAGTTTGTATTTTTGGGCCTGTTCCTGGTGGAGATGTCCATGAAAATGTATGGTCTTGGACCCCAGAACTACTTTCACTCCTCTTTCAACTGTTTTGACTTTGGGGTGAGTTGCCCACTTCAGTTGACTGTTTCGTCAATTTGTTGTGCATTTTGAGAACATTTATAGGGAAACTAGCATGATTCAGAACTAGTTCTCTAGAAAAGAAATGTAGCGAATTATTGAAGAAAGAAATTCAGACGGTTTTGATTTATCAAACTGTGTTCACAGGTGATCATTGGCAGTATTTTTGAGGTGGTCTGGGCAGCCATGAAGCCCGGGGCTTCATTTGGAATCAGTGTCCTGCGAGCACTGAGGCTACTCCGGATCTTCAAAGTCACCAAGTGAGTAAATGGAAATGTTTGTCTGTGTTCTGTAAAACCGGATTACACAATGGATTCATACTGGTGTGTCTTTGTGTAGGTACTGGAACTCATTAAGGAACCTTGTGGTATCCCTACTCAACTCCATGAAGTCCATTATTAGCCTGCTGTTTTTGCTCTTCCTCTTCATCGTGGTCTTTGCTCTGCTGGGTATGCAGCTCTTTGGTGGCCAGTGAGTAGATTTTTTCTGCTGATTTATTATTTATTTATTGTGATGCAGCTAATGACAAGACTCTTGGCAGGATTTACTAAGCAGGAAAAATTAGCTGGAGCAGCATTTCAGTAAGGCAATGATGGAGCACATTACTGTACTAAATTCAGTAATTAGACCAGTGGTTCCCAAACTGTTTTTGCTAGGCCCCCCTTTGTTTTACAAGAAAAATGTTCGCGCCCCCCCCCCCCTTCTCGCATGTACACGCGCGCACGCGTACGCACATGCACAAACACATCCTCCAACCACACACACCCATATTTTGCTCCATTGCGGTTTCTTTCACACCTCAAACATTTAGTAAACAATTAAGCAAATACAAGTAATCTGCAACAAATGACAGGTAGTAATAAAATAAACTACTAACTCTTTTAGGCTACGTCCACACCTACACGGGTATTTTTGAAAACGCAGCTGTTTCGTCCACACGTAAACGGCGTTTCCTATCACCAAAAACTGAGATTTTTTAAAACTCATTTTTTTCCGTTTACGTGTGGATGAGGAATACAGAGTTCATCACGCAACGTCAAAGGTATGTGCCTTTTTCACGTCACGCTGTGCGCCACGTTTACATGAGATGAATTGCAGAATGGGAGATAGAGACAAAATACTGTTACTGTTAATCTTACTGTCTTCAGGTTTTACACGCTTACATATACACACGCAGTTACTGTCCCTCCATTTAGAAAGTAGTGATGGGATTTCCAGCTCTTTTTAGAGAACCGGTCTTTCGGCTCGGCTCACTAAAAAGAGCCAGCTCTTCAGGTTGTTTTGTTGCTTTAATTAATTAATTATCAACAACAATATAAAATTATGCACAAAAGGAATTAGTAATGTAAAAAAACGTGGTTTTCTTTATGTATGTTTATATATAAATATTTATGGGGGTTCCTAGAGATGAAACACGTACAAACTCCAAAGCACTTAGAAATTCCAAAGCACGTACAAACTCCAAAACACATTTCTAGCGTTAACTGAACTTCCAAAACAGAGTAAGTAAGTAAGTAAGTAAGTAAAATTTTATTTATATAGCACATTTCTAGATAAAAGATCACAAAGTGCTTCACAAGGTATAAAACAAAAACAGTCAAAAGTTAACAAAATGCAATTTTAAAAAGATGTGTTTTTAGCTGTTTTTTAAAAGTAATCACTGAGTCTGCAGATCTTAAGTTCTGAGGAAGAGAATTCCACAGTCTGGCGGCCACAGTAGCAAAAGCTCTATCACCCTTGGTTTTCAGTCTTGTATACTGAATAACAAGTAGGCCCTAATCACAAGACCTCAGGGACCTACTAGGGGCATAGGGCTGTAAAAGTTCAATGATGTACGCTGGTGCTTGTTCTTAAAGAGCCTTAAATGTCAGAACCAGAATCTTAAAATGGACTCTGAATTCAACGGGGAGCCAGTGCAGCTGTATAAGCAATGGTGTTACATGAGAGTATTTCGATGTTTTTGTCAGAAGCCTTGCTGCAGCATTTTGGACAATCTGCAGACACTCCAGGGAGTTTTTGTTTAGACATGTAAACAGTGAATTACAGTAGTCCAATCGTGATGAAATGAATGCATGAATAACAATCTCCAGTTCAGTATGAGATACTATGGGGCTCAATTTAGAAATGTTTCTTAAATGATAGAAGCAGGACCGAACCAGAGATTTGACGTGGACATCCAGGGTAAGAGCAGAATCAAAGGTTACCCCTAGGTTCCTGATAGACGATTTCACAAATGTTGAAAGAGGAACAAGAGCATTCATTATGTTAGGTTCATGTCTGTCTGGAGCACATAAAAGGACTTCAGTCTTTTCTTCATTAAGTTGGAGGAAGTTGTCAGCCATCCAACCTTTGATGGTTTCTAAGCACACATTTAGATTCTGCAGCTTAGAAACATCTTCAGGTTTAAAAGATATATATAGCTGGATGTCGTCTGCGTAGCAGTGGTAGCAAATGTCCTCAAAGGGGCTCAAAATATGCTGGAGAGGAAGTAGATATATTAAAAACAATAAGGGCCCCAGCACAGAACCTTGTGGCACACCATAGGACAGGGACGTGGAAGATGACCTGTACTTAGAAACCGCCACAGAAAAGTATCGTTCATAGAGATACGAGGAGAACCACTCTAAGGCAGACCCAGATACACCAACCCAGTATTTCAGCCTTTCAAGCAAAATATAATGGTCAACGGTGTCAAAGGCTGACGTGAGGTCCAACATAGCTACCTAGATCACTTAAATTACACAATCGAATTCATACGTCTATTGTTTTTGTATTAATACACAAACACTCATATATATATATTCAAATAATAAAAAAAAAAAACTTCATTTACCTGTTACTACCACACACCCAATCCGATTGTTGGTACTTCCTGGCTTGTGTAGCCACTGGGTAACAAAAGCTCAACACGGCCCCTAGCATCCTGGAGCATTTCCGTTGTGTTTTGGAGTTTGTACGTGCTCTGGAGTTTGTACGTGTTTTGGAGTGTGTACGTGCTTTGTCTCTAGGGGCCACTGTAAATATACTTTTATTTATTCACTCCACATAAAATGTAATAAATAAATTATAAAATACAGAAACCAACTATTTACATTTAATACATTTCAACTTTTAACTACTTAAATTTTCAGCTTTTTCCTTTTAAACAAATTTAAAGTGAAACAACACAAAACACTGCAAACCACAACACAATAAAATATAAATTAAAATATGGAGAAAAAAAAGGGGAAAAAAAGAACACCCAGATCTTTAATTAAGGGAAAGGTTGGCATTTAGAAATATTAATATCACACTCAACTGACTGCGTTTTATCTTCCCATTGCACTGATGGGTGGACAGTTCTTAGGTGCCTGTGCATGTTGTTTGTGGAGCTGGCTCTATATGATATCCTTTTCTTGTAGACTCTACACTCTGCCTTTTTTTTGTCAATAAGATTGAAATGGTTCCAGACTTTGCTTCTTTTCTTGGTGTCACTCATTTTCTTTACTGTACCTTTCCAATGTGACGGTGTTGTCTCTTGTTGCTCCCGGCTCTCTTTCTTTCCCTCTCCCTCCTGCTCTTGTTGTGTGCTACTGCTGTTGCGAGTGTAACTACCGCCCAGCCCCCTCAGCTCAGCGCTGTGCAGAGGGGCGCAAACGCAAGGCTCTGTTTGCCGTCTCTGCTCAGCGCAAACACAAGGGTGACTTGCAGCGTGAAGCAAAAAAAAGTTAAAGAGAGGGCAGGAGAAAGAAAAAAACAAACAAAAAGGAGCCAGCTCGCATCGTTCACTTCAAAGATCCGGCTCTAAGAGCCATTTCATTCGCGACCGACCCATCACTATTAGAAAGGCAGAGGCATATTTTCTAGTCTTTGGCTTAGAATGAAGTTGGTTTGGAAACATATTCAGCTATGCTTCATCTCCTGCTTTGCGTTTCTGTGGGCACCCCGTGCTATCAGTGTCCAAGCGTTTTGTCCCCCCCCCCCCCTTTTCATACCACGCCCCCCCTGCAATGGCTCCGCGCCCCCCCCTAGGGGGCGGGCTCCACACTTTGTCTGAATTAGACAATTATAATTATGTCATAAGCCTCTTAAATTTGAGAAGGAAAAATAGTCAGTGATCAACCACGAGGTCTCACAGCCTCAGATGACTCAAATTTAATGATAAACATATATATTTGGAATAATTTACAGGAGTGTAATTGAGAGGACAATAAGTTGCTCAATACAGCAGGAGGTGGAGGATGAGTGAGAGGTATAGTGCTGAGGCTTTGTAGACTAATCACAGTCAGAGACTATTCCTCTCCCTGCAGGTTTAATTTTGAAGACGAAACACCGACAACTAATTTTGACACATTCCCAGCAGCCATTCTCACCGTCTTCCAGGTAAAGATCAATTAAGTCATGTTATATTTTTTTATACTACCACTGAACTGGACCCCTAAAGCAGTCTCTGTCTCCCCTGCAGATCCTAACTGGAGAGGACTGGAACGCAGTCATGTACCATGGGATTGAATCCCAGGGGGGTGTGCATGGGGGAATGTTCTCTTCCATTTATTTCATCGTACTTACTCTCTTTGGAAATTGTATCCTGCCTCATATATCAAGATAGATTCCCTTTGTTGACACCAGGCAGCTTTATAGCCCTGCCAAAGTTTTTATTATTGATTTGAAGATTAGCTGGACCTGTAAATTGTGTTTATCAATCCTTTGGTGTTTTCCTGAGAACATAAATAACCAGACACCCTCCTCAATGTGTTCTTGGCCATTGCTGTTGATAATCTTGCAAATGCCCAGGAGCTCACTAAGGTACGATATATTGTTATATATTTCATTTAATTTTTCACCCTTAGTAAAATCTTCCATGGCCTTTTACTTCATTTTTTCTTAATCCTCTGAATCATCCTCAGTCTTAACTTTAACTAAAGGTAGTCAGATTTTTGATTTATTTTTATGCCTGTTTTCTCTAAATAAAGGGCCATGGTGTGATGACAGAGGGTTAAGACACAGCACTGACAAGATTATGATGTAATCATTATGATGTCATAATCTTGGATGAGTAGGTTGATGGACATCCTTAGATGAAGGATCGAGTTCTTTAGATAACTGGAAGGTGTAGAAGAAATCTTGCAATCTTCTTTACTTAGCCCTCAGGGACATTCCATGTCAACTGGCCAAATGCTTACAACGCTGACTATCTTGGATTTCTCAGAAAAACTCCCCTGCTAATGCTATAACACCTGGTGTAATACAAAAGCCAATTTTTGTGTTATGCCATTATTAGTTCATAAAATATTTTTTATGAAGTTCTAGGCATTTTCAAGCCTTTTCTGAAGGAAAATTGTATCACAAAAACAAAAGAATAAGAAATATTGCTAGATAGTGTAATCAGAGTAGAACCAAATTTGGCCGTTTCTGGATGGTACTCTAATTAATTAATTTAGTTAATGTGCATATTTTTTATTTTCATTTCAAATGATCATTTTTTGATAATCTTCACAGTTATCATTTTCTGTTAAACCATATTCACTATAATGTTATGGTTCTAAGTTATCCTGTTAGATATATAATATACTAATGATACTTCTGAAAACTTAGCTTCATATATCAAATACTTTTCAACATATGTATTTAAACAAAGGTTGGTTGACCCACTTTCATTTTTTCACACATAATGTGAAGTAGTTAATGTTATAGTATTCTAGTTATAACTGAGAAAATAATTTTGTTAAATATATGCATATCTTGCTTCTAAATTTTAACCAGAGTTTTCAGAATCTTCTGGGGCTGCGCTTGTCAAAATGGTAGCCATTTAAAGCAGGTCTTGAAAATTAAACACATGCATATATTTAGCTAACTTGAGTAGTAATTGAGTAGAAATTTAGAATTTAGTTCTATTTGGGTTGCAATATTTACTTTTAGTTTTGTTTTGTGGTATAGCTTGTGATATTTGCTCATGAAATAAAGTTTTTTTTTATGAAATAAAGAATTTTTTTCATTTTTGTGACAAAAAAATTAATATTATTCTATATTATAAAATTATTCTGTTTTTATCATCATTCCTAATGCTTTTGATGTAAAACAAACAAACAAGCAAACAAACACAATTCTGATTTTAACTAAGGTCTAAACCTATGCTATATTTAGAAGAAAGGCAAGATAGATTTTTTTAATTATTAAAAGGGAAAGGTTTCAGTTTGAATTATCTATTTGTCCCTGATTGCCAGGACTTCACAATTTAATATTACAAAAAATGATATATTCTGATTGTTGGGGGTTAGAGTTAGAATTAGGGTGAAGGCTGGTGTCATCAATAGGTGGCTTAGACCTCAGAGGTTTAATTAAGGGTGTTTTCACACTGTTGGTGTTTAGTCCGTTTAGACCAAACTTGTCCTTTTATCTCTTTGTGCCATGTGTTTGATTTTTGTCTGTGTGAAAGAAAACCAGATCACATGTAAAAGGTGAGGAAAAGTGATTTGGAACAGACTAAAGATACTATTGATGTCAAAATGCCCTAAGATGGCAAGCTCAGGTTTTGGCAAAGGAAAAAGAACCTCGTAATCTTCAGTGATTTTACCCTTATAATATATCCATATTCTGAATGCTCCTGCTAGACTTAAATTTGTTTTGTTCTTTAATAGTGGACTTTCTATCAACAATGGTCACAGCAAAATAAATATATTATAAAGGACTTCTCAGTGCATTGAGCGACAACTTGTTATTTATTATAGTCCTGAAATAAACACAAGTTAAAATATGTGTCCATGTATGTTTTTTTTTCTATACCTATAGGATGAAGAGGAGCAAGAGGAGGCTATTAATAAGAAACTTGCCCTCCAGAAGGCCAAGGAGGTAAAGGAAGTCAGCCCCATGTCAGCCGCTAACATTTCCATCACAGCGTAAGTCTACTTCCTTTAATGTTTGTCCTGACTTGATAAACTGCATCGTAGTGACTCCCAAGAATTGTGGGTCGTTTTTCTTTAGCTACATTAAGGACCACTTCACAAGTATGCAGTCTAAATCCTTCCAGCCTGTGTCAATATTCAACACACAGAATACATTTTTGCATTTTTGATGTTCATATTAAATCTTTGTCCACAAAATATCATTACAAATATAGAAAAAAAGCAGAAATATGTAACAGCTTAGCACAAAACAACTCAGCTAGAATGGTTCTCTGAGACTGCAGACCAAAGCCAATGCTCAACTCTTCTGTGATATAACGAACACAATCTTAACAAATATCAGAATAGTATTTCCAAAGCTATTAGATCTGTGCAGGTTGGATACTAGCACTCCCTAGTGTTCAGCTGTTGCAAAATCACTTTGATTGGCTGTGACACATGTTGAGAAAACATCATTTTGTGACGCTTGATGAGACAATCATCCCTGCCTATTGATAAATACTGGGAAATACATTTGTGACTAAAAAAAAAGTTAATGTTTGTCAAAACAAAAACGTCAAATCCAGTGTGGCAGAAAAATTTAAACTTTAAACTTGATCCAACAAATCAAATCATGCATATGGTTCAGAATGTGTTAATTGTTTATTCATATTTATATGTAAACAGTTCATTATCTGGAACACAAAACATCCTTGACTACTGTTTGTTAATTCAAATTAGACTTTCTCAATATCTTTGTTATCTATGCTAGCGCTTACATCTTGTGGAGATTTACCCACTTGAGGAATGGTCATCTGAAATATATGTACGTGGATGTTTTATATCTAAAACTTTTAATCCGAAAATATTTTTCTTTAAGACATCGTTTTAGAAAGTATTAGCGTGGATTGACCATTGTCAAGGCTAATGGGATGGTAGACTTTAGCACAGGGCTCGGGAGATCACAGTTCAGTAAGACAAGAAAAGGGAAATAGTCCAGGAACAAAGCGAATCAACACATCCAAAATTTACAGTTCACACTCCCTTTCAACTGAGGGTTAAGCGCACCACACCAGGGAAGGAAATCCAGGGGCCTGTGCACAGGAAACAGACAGTCAAAATCCGAGCAAAAACAGAGTAGCAGGAGCCAGGGTTTCAGCTAACCGATTAGCCCAATTACCAAACAAAGAGTTATCCTCATCCACTACCTTAAGTAGTGGATTCTTGATAAACATGTGGGTGATTAGAGCAGGTGTGCCTGGCCAGAGTTGGGAACCCGTAAAAAGAGGAGAGAGGGGAAACACAAGGGAGAGCTAGACAAAAAGACTAGACTCAGGTCTTTTGGAGTGGAGGGCCCACTCCTGAAGACCTTCTATGACTCTGTGGTGGCTTCTGCTATCTTTTATGGTGTGGTCTGCTGGGGCGGCAGCATCTCTGCTGGGGACAGGAAGAGACTGAACAGGCTGATCCGAAGGGCCAGCTCTGTTCTAGGATGCCCTCTGGACCCAGTGGAGGTGGTGAGTGACAGGAGAATGGTGGCTAAGCTGTCATCACTGTTGGACAACATCTCCCACCCCATGCAGCAGACTGTGACAGCACTGAGCAGCTCCTTCAGTGGGAGACTGCGGCACCCACGGTGTGGGACGGAGAGATTTCGCAGGTCTTTCCTCCCCACTGCTGTCAGACTCCACAATAAAGACTTTAACTGATCAAACACACACATCCACACATGTGCAATAACACTAAGTGCAATAATCTTTTCTGTCATCGTTGTATTTTTACTCAGTTGTATATAGCATTTGTATTCTATTTTTATCTTATTGTATATTTATTTTATTTTATTCTACTGTATATAGTATTTTATTTTATTCTATTCTGTACAGTTGTGTACTGTATTTATTCTTATTGTATCCTAATTTTTGCCTCATAACTTTTGCACTGTCCACTTCATGCTGTGACAAAACAAATTTCCCACGTGTGGGACTAATAAAGGTTATCTTATCTTATCTTATCTTAAAACAAAACCTTGATGTGCAAGCCAAGGAAGACTCACAGTGTAGAATATGAAAGTTGCCGTTCTTCCAGTCCCACGTAGTACAGGACAGTAGACCGGCACTGGGATTCTATTGCGATTGGTAAGACGTTTATTTTGCTCCATGGTCCTTAGCAGGATAGCATAGGTAGCCTTCCAGTGGCAGTGCCAACTGCATAGATTATGCCATACGACAAGCTCACCTTCTATGGCATGTCATGACATCATGGGCATACTCCACCAAGCCAGGTGGGAGCTCCAAATGTTGGTACGTTGTGCTTGTCTGTTAGTCTGAGGATGAAACGCAGAAGGCAGGCCAACCTTGGCTCAGAGAGCAGAGCAGAATTCACACCAAACTTGAGATGTGAACTGGGACCTCTGGTATGCCCATTGAATTACCTTAGACTGAAATCAAAGCAGCACCGATCCGTCGTGGTGAAGAGGGAGCTGAGTGTAAAAGCGAAGCTCTCAATTTACCAGTCGATCTACGTCCCTACCCTCACCTATGGCCACGAGCTGTGGGTAGTGACCGAAAGAACGAGATCGCGGATACAAGCGGCAGAAATGAGCTTCCTCCGAAGGGTGGCTGGCCTCTCCCTTAGAGATAGGGTGAGAAGTTCGGCCATCCGGGAGGGGCTCAGAGTAGAGCCGCTGCTGCTCCACATCGAAAGGAGCCAGCTGAGGTGGTTCGGGCATCTGACAAGGATGCCCCCTGGGCGCCTCCTGGGTGAGGTGTTCCAGGCATGTCCCACCGGGAGGAGGCCCCGGGGCAGACCCAGGACACGCTGGAGAGATTATATCTCTCGGCTGGCCTGGGAACGCCTTGGTGTTCCCCCGGATAAGCTGGAGGAGGTGGCTGGGGAGAGGGAGGTCTGGGCCTCTTTGCTTAGGCTGCTGCCCCCGCGACCCGGCCTCAGATAAAGCGGATGAAGATGGATGGATGGATGAAATCAAAGCGAGCACATAGAGGCGACCAGGACGACTGTTGCCATGGTCTGGTTTTGTTTGCTGGGCTGATTCAATTTACCAGATAAGGGATCCAATCATTCAGAAAGCACGGACCATGGTTGATTTGTCAGGGGTTTTGTCAAAAGTGGAGAATTGCCAGGAAAGTGGTCTGATGTTTTGTGAGGAATGTCAGTAAGTTATGGTGAAGTTAAACTGAGTGGAAAACAGAGCCCACCTGACTTGCTCAGTATTAAGCCTTTATGCTGTCTGGAGGTATGCAAGGTTCATGTGGTCAGTCCACATGATGAATGTATGTCCTGACCCTTTCAATCAGCACCTCCATTCCTCTAGGGCGAGTTTGCTGGCCAGCAGTTCTTGATATCTAACATTATAATTCTGTTTAGCTGGGAAGAGAGAACAAGAGAAAAAGGCACAGGGATGCTTTTACCTTCTTTGTTTTGCAATAGGACAGCTTCCACACAGCAGTAGAACACATCCACCTCCACAATGAACTGTTGCGTGAGGTCAGGTTGAGACAAGATGGGGACAGATATGACGCGTTGCTTGAGAAGATCAAAGGCACATTGAGCCAATGGTGACCACTGGAACAGAAGATTGGGAGAGGCAAGTTGCATTAGTGGGAGGACTTGCTTACTGAAGTCACAGATGAACCAAAGAAAAACCAAAGCAACACAACTGCTTGTGATTCTTATTGATAGGCCAATCAATTACAGCTTGTACTTAATGGGGCCTGGTTTGAGGTCACCCCCACTTACATTGTGGAGAAACATTGTCAACATGAAACAAAGCTTTTTTCAGCACCCCAAAATATAATTTTATCCAATTAAAGGGATGCAAAGGGATGCCAAATGCTATCATTTTCCTGTAAAGCAAATTTACTTACAGGTATAAATAAAGTAACCTTGAATCCTTGGTCATCCCTGGTTACGTAATCATAATGATTACGTAACCAGGGATGACCAAGGACCAGAGGAGTAAGAAGGGCTTCAAACACATAGAAGCTCACATCTTCAGTGTGGTTGCCAGAGAGAGTAAGTGAGACAGTCTGAGTCTTGTGTGATATCAGGGAGGTCCTTTTCCATCAAGGGCCATGACTTAAAATACTTTACAGAGGGACATTATTGGGACATTGTTACTGCGGGGGAGAATAAGAGCCAGGAGCATTCTGGGAAAGTAAAATTTTCACCTGTGTTTGCGGACATGGTCATCAATTTTTACACATTGCAATGAGTAAATCCAACAAGAAAGACAGTTCTTTGGCAGCTAGTTCATGTTTCAAATAATCATTTAAACTGTGCTCCATGGAGGGCCTTCTACTACCAGCCCACTTCTTTAGTCAACATCGAAAAGTCTGTTGAGAAGTCGGGCACACTTAAATTTACTTGATGAGCAGCCAACATCGGGGTTAGACTCAAAAACATTCCGAAATTTAGGAATGAAATCTTCAAAAGAAAGAATGGGGCTTGCTTTTAGCACAGCCTGTGCCCATTTTAGCGCCTGGTCTTAAAATATCTCCACAAAAAAAGCAATCTTGGAACAATCTGACTCATATGCCCTTTTTTGTTTGAATACTAGCAAACTCTATGTGTAAGAAATCCAGCACATTTGCTAAACTCACCCGTGAACACCTTGGGAGTGGAGAGACAGTCAGTTCTCTGATCTGAGGAGGTGAGGGGATAGAGGCTGAAAATGGTGGATTAACCATACCTTTTTACTACCTTTTACCTCTGCGATTTCTTCAGCGACCATGGTTCGCCAATAATGTGGCGGAGAATTTGCTCATGCCAGTCCACTTCCTTTGAAGTGAAAGCACAGCTCACAAGAGTCAGCTCAGTCCATTTTTGTGGTTGTATTGTTCTGTCAGAGATGATTGGCAGGTCCAATAAAAACAGAGCCTTAGCCTCAGCAAGATGTGATGAATCTCGCCAACAAATATAAACATAAAAAACAAGCACAGAGAAACAAGAAGGAGAAACATTAAATAGAAATAGAAAAACAGACAGAGAACAAAACTTGGAGTAGACAGCCAAGTAGGATGGAGGCACCATGGCAGTCACAGTCAGAATGTTCTTTAATTAGATATATTAACATGCACTTAAATAACCAACAATTGCACCAGTTTCTTAAACTGTCATGTAAATAACAACCAGGATAGGGGATTGTAGAACCTTAATTAAAACCTAATTGATTCCCCTTCCTTTTTTGCACATTATCCTATATGTAGTTAGGAAATGTCAAGATGATCAAGAAAACCACCCATCTGAATAAAGTATAATTTTGCCAAACCTCCTCTAAGGGTTAGACTCTGTTAGTGTCAGTGGACCTCTGGCTTGAGAATTTGAATCTCAAGGTTGTCTCCAAAAGTTGATTCTGTTCATGTGGACGTAGCGTTTTCAGTGGGAGAAACATTTCGTCACTCATCGAAGTGACTTCTTCAGTCTCAGCTGACTGCAGGTTTCCCCAATCTTATAAACAGAACATTTGCATAATGACTGAAACCAGCCCACTGAAGGAACAATGGGCTGGGAGGTCAGTTCCTTCATCATTACTATGCAAATTCTCATAACCATTGATCAACAACCACTGATCAATTCACAGAGAGTTGGGGAATGGTTGCAATCACATCATTGTAAGATGGCGAATGCAGAAACGTTTCTCCCACTGAAAATGCTACGTCCAGATGAACAAAATCAACTTTTGGAGATTTGCTTACCTGGATGATTGAGCATGCATCAAGACGAAATCTCAAGGTTGTCTTATTTCTGCAACATCTCAGAAAAGAGAACCTAAAACACAGGATGCAACAGGCAGAGTAAAGGTTTGCTGCGTATATTCATGAGGTCTCATGGATATAGGCAGGGCACATTATAAATGTGCGATCCTAGAGCTGATGCCAAAATGCTCTGCCCATGTATTTATTCTGTTATACTAGGGCTGCCACAAACGATTATTTTGATAGTAGACTAGTCACCGATTAATTTTGCGATTAGTCGACTAATCAGATCATCATCCATTGGACGTAAAACTACAGCTTATTGCACCAGCAGCATCTGCTCTTATATAACTATCATTAGCTTACAGCTTTAAGTGTTTAAGGTGCTAACTAAAAATAAAGACAAGATGATAGTTTATTAAATTTTAATGAAATTTGCAGATTGTTTAGGTGAAGTTTAATAAACTCAGCCGTCTGCTCCTTGATATCTAACATATAACGGGACACCGGAGTAAATTCTGGAGCATCTCACACTTCTGATAATCAGCTGTCTGCCTGACGTTTATTCAGCTGTGTAAAAACTATAACTTTGATCTCAGCCAAACCGATTTACTCAGGAACAAATAAAATACTAAAAAAAGCCAAACAATAAAATATTTAAGTTATCTAAGTGACTTATATATGTTTAACCTGAGTAGCGAAAGACGGAGGTGGGTTTGAAGCCGGGAGTCCGGTGTTCTCACGACTCTAGTGAGCCTTGCCCCGGCTAGCTATCGAGCTAGTGGGTAACAGACGTCTCTGAAAACGTCGGAGCGGGGGGCGTGCCAAGATGGCGGAGTGAGTAGACGCTCTCTACCGAGTTCTGCACAGAAAGTTCGTGAACAACGGTAAAACCTCAACTTTATGCTGCTAACACTAACAACTCACTAAACAAGAGAAGATACAGCAACCATAGGGCAAGAAGCAGCAGAATGCCGAATCAGAAAGGAGCGAAAAGGGGACTGGAAAGTTCCAAGTCTAAGATAGCGCCTGAGAATGCTAACGAGGAGAGTGCTACGTCCAGCAACGTGCTAATGGATAGCTTCCATAACTACGCAGCTACTACGGTGGCACTCACGTTAGCCGAAGAAGAAATGGATGAGTTCCCACCTCTCCCTGTTACACCTCTCAAATCGCCAGCTCCGAAGAAGGTGATGTACGAACGCAGCAACTCTGACCCAGTTGATGTAAATGAGATAATTTCTCGTCTGTCGGCACTAATAAACACCAGGTCTGACTCCAGATTGAGGGTCTCAAAAAGACGATTGATTTTGTGTGCGCGGAAATGAAAGATATGAAAGGGAAAGTTTGCGACTTGGAAAAAAAAGTAACTAAAGAGGAAGGTCGAGTGGACAACTGCCAACAGAGAATATCTGAGTTGGAAAGATATTCCAGGAGGTGGAATCTCAGACTACATGGAGTCAAGGAGGCTGAGAAAGAAGACGTAAGGGGAAAGGTGACTGTGATATGCCAGTCTGTTCTGCCAGAACAAAATCGTAGGCTGCCTGACGTCATCGACACTGTACACCGACTCGGAGCCAAGCGACAAGGTAGCACCAGACCCAGAGGCATCATCGTGCAGTTCACCTCCCGAATCTACAGAGATGCTGTATGGAAAGCAGCCAAAACATCCTCCTACCTGCAGGACAATCATTTGAGGTTCGCTGAAGATCTGTCCAGGGAGGACAGAGAACGTCGTGACAAACTGTGGCCGATGATAGACAAAGCCCGTAAGGAGGGTAAGCCGGCTTATTTCGTGGGAGGCCGAGGATTCATCAGTGGATCAGAAGTTTTCCCTCCTTCATAGAGACGCTTATTCAGTCTCCGAAATGACATTTCTGTAAGCTTGTTTACATGGTGAACTTGATATTTTCACCCTCAGGTTAAAGTTTTATTTTGTGTTGAAGAGTGTGTTTATCTACAAAAAGCTATATTTAAACCATAGTAGATAGTTAAATACTGTATTTTTGTAAGCTTAGTCACTCAGGGTTTTTACTGTTCTACTACCTAAATTGTGCAGCACCCGGTCCCCTTATCCTATAGATCTATTCTTAGCTGTAGAAGTTTAGAACTTACTTTTTCTCTTTCTTTTTTCTAATAACTTTGTCTTTTTCATTTGTTTCTCTTAATACCAGGGGTTTAAGACAAACATGTAAACGCAAAGCTTTGTTTTTATTTGTCAAACAATTTAAAACAGATTTTTGCTTTTTCCAAGAGAGTCATTCCACACCTGCTGATACAAATTTTTGGAAATCACAATGGGGTAATGAAGTCTGGTTGTCCCATGGCTCTGAGCGTTCTGCTGGAGTTGCCACGCTTAAAAATTCTTTTTCTGGAGATGTGTTACACTCTGACTGTGACACCTTAGGACACTACCTCTGCTCAATAATCAGACACAATAACAGTACTTTCATTGCAGTAAATATATATGGTTACAATAATAAAACTGAAAATGATAAATTACTTGACTCCTTAGAAGAAAGAATTAATTTCTGGCTCTCCAAATACCCAAATTCAGTCCTCTTAATTGGTGGAGACTTTAACATTGCTTTAGACAATATGGTTGATAGGTGGCCTCCAGGGCAGCAGTCTTCATACAGTGCAAACTTAAAAAATTTTATGGGAAAATTTAATCTTGTGGATATTTGGAGAGAAAAATTTCCAGATGATAGACTCTTTACTTGGAACAATAGGACAGGATCCAGGCAATCACGTATTGACTTTTGGCTTGTTTCTGACTCTATTGATAAAGATAATATTACCATTAATATACTTGCCACCCCCCTCACTGATCATAGAGCAATTTACATCAACGTCCAAATGTTTACACTGGATAATATACCTCATAAATTCTCTTATTGGAAGTTAAATAATTCTTTACTAAAAGATAAAATGGTTAACATGCAGATTAATAAATTAATTGTTTAATTGTTGAAACTTGGATCCAAAATGGGATCCTATTGGTGGCTCAGCTGGTTAGTAAAGAGGGACAACTACTTACTTACGACGACTTTATTGCACTATATAATTTTCCAATCAGTGTTCAGGAATTCTCAATGGTGCTTGGTGCCATACCCTCAGGGACTTTAATGTTATATAAAAACACTTACAGCTCAATATCTACCTCAGTCACTCTCCCTGATCCAGCTGAGTCACCAATAGGAAAAATCTGCTTTTCACAGGAACTTGGTAACAGCAATAAGAGAATACGTAGTTTATTCCAAGAAGATATCGTCTCTCTCCCATATATAATATCTTATTGGAACCGATTTGTTCCAGATATCAAGTGGAAGACAGTCTGGATGGTCCCCCATAAATATTTGATTGTAAATAAGGTGAAAGAAGTCTCATTTAAAATTCTGCATAAATGTTATCCAGCCAGTCACTACATGGTAAAATTTAAAAGGGACATAAATACTAATTGTACTTTCTGTGGGGATCATCCAGAAACTGTGACACATCTTTTTTGGTACTGTTCTTTTACACAGAGATTCTGGAAGGAATTTAGCAGGTTTGTTATTGTCCATATTTTAAGGGAGTTTTCTTTACGATGGGAAAATGTTTTATTCTGTTTCTTTAAGTTCCCCAAGAAGTATGATAAATGTTTTTTTATGATAAATTTGTTAATACTTTAAGCTAAATTTTTTATCCATAAATGTAAGTTTACTAACAAAACACCATATTTCTGTCATTATTTTAAGGATGTGGAAATGTACATACAATCAATATCAGACTCCACCAACAAAAAGGCTCTCAAAACAATATATGTATGTGAATTTTTGCGTGTATTCATATAATTGTTACCTTTTTCTTTTACCCTTGGCTTTTTGTGTTCATGTTCTGTTGTTTTGTATACTTCATCTGTTCGTATGTTGTATACTCATTGTTTGTTAAATAAAGTTTAAAAAAAAAAAAAAAAAAAAAAGAAAACGTCGGAGCGCTTTTGAAAATATGTGGTGTCTTGATAAACTGAGCAGATATTTGAGGTTTACACAGCTACATTCTCGCCTGAAAATATGTTAAACGTTTATTTTGTGACCCAGAAAGAATAATGAGAGTAACATTAAAACTAACTAGCTGCCGCCATTGTTGGAAACTGAGCTGGGCTGCGCTATGAATTCTGGGACAGAGCTACTTCTTCTTCTTCGGGGTTTAACGGCAGCTGGCATCCTTGTACATGCAGTGCTGCCATCTTCTGTTTCAGTCCGTTATTACACTCTTAAATCCTACTACTTATTCCTGTGTCTTTTGTGATCTTACAAAGCTTCAAACGATGCGTCGACTATTAAATTAGTCGTCGACGATTTTGATAGTCGACGTAATCGTGACTAGTCGACTAATCGTGGCAGCCCTATGTTATACACAGCAACTTGACCTGATGAATGTCCAGAAAAAAAATGTCTTCTTTTCACATCACTAGTTACACTGAAATGCTTATGTTTTATTATCTCAGTTAACATGAGCCTGTTGGCCCATTTTTTTCTTGTTAAGTGTCAATTTTGTTTTGGATCCTCATTGGTCCTCATTTCATTCTCATTTGATAGGATACTAATAGACAGAGTAGACAGATAATAATTGAATGTTGTCTGGCTGTTTCTCTGACTTCATGCTATATGTTTTCCCCACGTTCCCCATTTTTTTTTGTGCATGTGCAGTTTTCTAACATGCAGTTGAAGTAACGTGCACTCTAGCAGCTCGTCCATCTGCAGCATTAGCTCACTGTGAGTTATTTTTACAACTTTGAAGTTCTGTCATTAACGTCCCCACATCCCTCTCCTGTTGACGTTAAACACTGTACTCTTATCAGGTAAACCTTTTTGTCATTCTGCCTTTGTGCCTAAAATGACATGGGGGCTCTTATCACTCCTACCTTGTGACAGAGTTGTATGTGTCAGTAAAATTACGTGTGTATTTTTTACTGATTTTACTTGTAATCGACAAGTGTCGTGAGTGACTGTCAGCTCTTAACTCTTTATTATCATCACCTTTTGCTGATTTCTTTTCAGTGTCTGCCCTACCTCTTCTGTACAGTTTAGATTTCCTGCTTAAACCATGTATGTGGATGTATAACTGCAGGTTTGACTCATTTTCCAAGCTGGTTATTTTATTGTTCAGTGTATGTTGGGGCATAGTGTAAAATGTAAAGGTACAGTGGTTTAGAAATAATTTAAACCTGATATTTAGTTATTGAATTTAAATAGTAGAAAGATAATAAATGACACGTATGAACAATGATAGCTTTTAATCACAACTTTTAAAATATCAAATTATCATGTAGTGGTTTGTTGTTGTTTTTGTTGTGAATATAATTCTGCAAGATTTAAGTGGGTGATTGCAGTCGAGATATTTAAGCACCTGAATTATTGTAATACAAAGTTATTTGTGTTTTGTCTTGCTAAATGAAGGGAGTTCTTCACAAAAATACATTTTATAGATGGTTGCTTGTGTTGCTCCAGCACCTGAATATGTTATTAATAGTACCTCTACAGATGTGCAAGATGCCCATGTCAGGTACACTGATGATGGGTACGCAAAGTTCAGACTTTTAAACAAAGTTGTAACAAGTTTATTTCAGTAATGAAATAAACTATGACAAAACTGATCATAGTCGATAAAGGAGAAGACTGACCAAAATAATGCAGTGTTAGTACAGGCTTCACACATTTGTTTTCTGGATTGGATTGATTTTAATGCAGGCACAATAATCCACAATGAGTCAGAGTCATTATGATGATTGCAAAGCAAATAGTTTCTTTATTTTATATGTAACCCCTTCATAAATCCAGTCGACTACAGCCCGTTCACCAATATAAGCAAACATATTAGACATACAAAAACACATAAAAACAACAACAAAAAAATCACTTTTCAACTGTTTTTCGTGCAGATCTCCATAAGTTGTGGTTGCATTTCTTCGGCATTTAGGTAGAGAGTACAAAGGGAATAACATTTTTAGGTGGTGGGTAATTTAAATTAAAACATTTTGAAGATACTTGCTGAAGATACAGCTGCTGTATTTCCCAGGGAGGGTGCAAGATATTGCCACTCAAAGATGGAGAAAGTTGTAAGAAAGACAGGGCAGGAGAGGAAGGTCAGGACAGTAGGTCATATTTAAAGTTAAGGACTGCTCAGTGCTATTCAGTGAAGTGGAAATTTAAAGCACATGTAATGTCCTTACTTGTTAAATCAGATATTTGATCTATATATGATGTGAAGGTTGTTACCTTTTTTTATTTTTTTGTATTGAAATGTTCTGCAAAACAAACTTAAGTATACTAACTTTGTCATTCAAAAGTTGCATGAAAATCCCCCGCAGTTTAGTGTAGGATAAACAGGTTAGGTTGCCCTGCTGTGGTGAATTTATAGTAAAGTACTTGGATGGTGTTCATGGACTGATCTTAGGGTTCCCCACCTCCTTTAACCATTGAATATAGTATTATTTTTTTCTGTTTAGGTGTGGAGGCAAAGCCAAAAAAAGTTTGTGTCCCCATGTTTGATCATGCTATATAAGTTAACTTTGCAAAAGAACAGCTGGTATTGTCCTTCAAACTGCTACTTTTTACTTTCTGTCTTTGAGTGCATTTTTGTACTTTTTGTACCTCTACTATCAACGTTTTGTCAGCAATCAAGAGGACCTGTTATCCTGGCCTTATATTAACTTAGACAGAACTTAGAATGCAGATACTGTAAGTCTGAACAGCTGAAAGACACAAGTGTGTTCATTACCCATTCCCAGACTATGAAACCATGGCCATTATGGCAGAAATTGAAAGCAGATATTTGTGGCTGATAGTGATTTTTATCAGTAGTCAATAGTTAGTTCTGACTAAACAGATATTCTGTTATTCCACACAGTTTGCTCAGCTGTGATTTGCACTCTGCTGCAATTACATCAAACTGTTTTGAGAATAGAAGCGTGAATCAGAGCTGCTGTTTTATCTTCTAAATTATCTTAAGCATCTTTTCTGCATTGTTTTCATATTTGTTGCATAGTGGATAACATATAGTATGCCAGTGTTGCTCTGCTTAGCCAATATTGACTTACTGACACATTCTTGTTGAAAATAACAGTTTGGCCAATAATTGATGTCCATACCCTTTTTTGTTTGTTTTGTTTTTCTCAATGGCCACTAACATCAGTGGATATCATTTTCTTATTGGCAAGTGGCAGTAAACAAGGAAAATGTTGGCCGATGTCTGCCCAGTGAGCGGGTGCCTCCCTGCTTATAAGAGTGAAACAATTTAGGTTTCTTTACAGTTACACTTTACAATTAGGTAAACGATTTATGATTAGTTACCAAGGAACAAATGAAAAATGAATGAGAAACTAACTGTTACAGTTAGTGAGAAGACGTTAAAGAGAGAAGACGTTAAAGATATTTAACCAGCTTAAAAAACTAAAGGCAGATGTTGTTTTAGTACAAGAGACTCATAGGTGTTTTAAGTTAATTTGTAGCTGTGACAGGTCTGAGTTTTCTAATGTTTTCTCAGCCTGCTATAACTCTAGACCAGGGTTCGGCAACCCTAGGCACGCGTGCCACAGTTGGCACGCAAAGGGTTAACTGATGGCATGGCCATAGCTGGACTGGCCATCGGGCATACCGGGCATTTGCTCGGTGGCCCGATGATTTTTTTTTAAAGAAAAAATTTTGTAACGGTATAAACAATCAAAGGTGTTGGATTGGCCAGATGCTGGCCTGTGTGTAAAAATAACTCAGTTGTTTGGTGGTGGCATCGCGGAGCTTCCACAGATTCTGTAAAATTAACAAGTGGTGGAGGCCAGCACGTGGATGAGGGAGATCGGAGGCAGGACGAGGAGAGACCCGAGGCGGCTGCCGGTCCGAGCGTCAGGTGAACTGAACTTCAGGTAAGAAGTTATGACCTGCAGTCTATCTGGGTCAGATATAAACCAAGTTTAGGTGAAGTTTATTTTCGTTGTGCTGACTTTTTACAGTCAGTTACAATAACTCGTACTGCGTACTAGCTAGCATGACGGAGTTTCTATACAGCTGGGTGGGTGCTATGATGTTACTGATGTTGAACTTTATTTAATTCATAAGGTTAGTTAGTAGAGCTGCCAACCATCCCGTAAAAAGACTGAATCGTCCCGCATTCAGAGAAATTATTACGCGTTTCGTGTTGAGCTGAGAGGGGACGCAGTTTGTCCCGGACTTCAGCTAGATTGAAAAAAGACACAAAGGTGGAGTTATTCTTTGTCTTTGCTGCACAGCTGCCTCTTCTTCTCTCATTCCCCCCCGTTGCTACTTCAATCATGAAACTGATCAATGATCAGCTGATCGGCTTTTCTCTCTTGTTTGTTTATCGCCCACTTTGCGCCAGAAAGAGAAAACTGCCGGATGTCGCACTAAATAACAGCAGCACGTTTAAGCTTGATCAGCTGTTGTTAGAATTTATTTAATATTCATTTCTAGTATCAGCTGAGGTTTGCTGGGGCCACAGCTGGTCATGATATCGGTTTGGTTATCTGGTGAGAGGGAAACAAGAAGATGAAACCAGGAGATGTCCTTACTGAATCATCAGAGCTGAACAGGTGATGGAGAAACAGGTTTACCTTTTAGGTGACATGAATGAGTTGAAGGGAAGTTATGAACTGTTTCTGAGAGACAAAAAACACCAATATCATTTTCTGTCAGCTACTTAGCTGACAGCTGGTAACTGTGCAGGGGCGGGTCTAGCAAAGTTTTGCCAGGGAGCCAGGTGGGGCATTAACAGGGAAAGGGGGGCACAAAGAAATACTTTCTTATTTTCATTTAAAATGTCTGGCTGTTATTAAATAATTATCTGAAGCTTACAACCAAAGTTTTTAGCTGATGTAAAATGTATAGAAATCATACATATACCAATAAGACAGTGTACATCACTGTCACAATCGCGTTTGTTTTCATTCAAAGGCTTTATGGCTTTAATACCTGGTGGGCCGGTCTGTAGTCAAAATGCCCGGGCTGTTTTTTTGTCCCAGTTCAGCCCTGGGCATGACACGCAGTGAATTAATCTGAGAAGGTGCATCAAAAAATAAATGGCCGCGCCAGCGGTGCACATCGCAAATCAGCTCGCATTAGTTGTGCCTCTTCTTAATGACGGTATCTTAACTAACAACCCCAAGTACCAGATTCAACTTGTAATTGGCTAAAAATAACTTAGCCTACTGGTAAGAGGGGCGTTGTTAGCTTTCCACATTCCGACACTTCAAAAGCTTCAGGAGCTGTCCGCTCAGCGCAGCATCAGCACCATGGAAATACACGGATACATCCGTAGACTCGAGACACAATGCATTTTTGGGACTTTCAGGTGTATGGACCAATGTTTTATTTTCTGATCAAACCAGAAATCTTTAATGAGCAGCTAGATTTGTCTTGCATTAACTGGCTGAGTTAACGGCAGTTAATGCAACATTGAAGCAGCTGGAATCCACAGCTGTGCGTGTTCATGGAGCTTGCATTTTCACCTGCTGGACATCACTACCTGACAAGTTTAACTGTCTTCAGAACATTGCAGAGGCCTTATTGACAGTATTTGGCTCTACATATCTGTGTGAGCAGATTTTCTCTCACATGAGTGTCCTCAGGTAGCCGTCTGAATGCTGGACACTCGGAGACCTGTGTCTCTGAGTGGGAGACCAGAGATCATATTAACATGTGTGTCTCTGTATTAACAGACATGCCATATTGGCTTAGTTTATTTTTCTTGTCATTCTTGTGAGGAGACCATAAATAGCATTTGTATTTTCTGTTATACAGTCCATTTGCTGTTATGGAGTTACATAACAGCAAAGGGACAAGAACTCTCAGGCTACGTCCACACGTACACGGGTATTTTTGAAAACAGAGATTTTCCGTTTTCGTTTTAAAAAATAATCCCGTCCACACGTAAAGGCAGAAATGAAGGAAAACGCTGCTAGGAACATGCCAAAGCAACAGGTGGCGATATATTCCTAACCGTGCAGAAATGTTGGTCAATCAGAAGTCTAGAAGCCTCGGTGGGAAAAAGTAAACAAAGCTGGGGCATAGAAGCAGAACCGAGTCGTATGTGTGGAGGGACAGTAACTGTGTGTGTATATGTAAGCATTTAAACACTGCAGAGAGTACAAGTAACAGTAACAGTATTGTAGAAATTCATTTCACCGAAACAATAACGTGGCGCACAGTGTGACGTCAAAAAATGCGCACACCTTTGACGCTGCGTTTTCTGTGTTTTTCTCGTCCACACGTAAATGCAAAAACTGAGTTTTCAAAAATATCCACCCTGGACGGAGTTTTTAAAAATCTCAGTTTTCAGTGACCAAAAACGCTGTTTACGTGTGGACGAAAGGTGCAAACGCATAGAAAAATCTGCGTTTTCAAAAATACCCGGGTACATGTGGACGCAGCCTCAGGCTCTCTGTGAGCAATTTCTTAATCATTTTAGTGGAAAAGTTTTATTACTGAAGGCTTCACACTCTCACTCTCTTGTGCTTTAGGATGCATGTCCACCTTTTCTCACTTTGAGCTGTTATCACTCCTCACTCTTAAGGGAATAATTGAACAACTGAGAAACTCAAATTCTGTGCACAATATCCTTCCATCCCGAAGGTTTTGAGGAAATTGGGCCTTGCATCTTATTCTTAATGAATTTATCATTGTTTGTGGGCTGTGTCCCGACTGCCTTTAAACATGCGGCAGTGCACCCCGTTCTTAAAAAAAGTAATTTCGATCAGAAAGACCCTGCCAATTATAGGCCAATCTCGAAGCTTCCGTTTTTATCAAAAAATTTTAGAGAAAGCCGTCTTTCTCCAAATACAGGCTTACTTAGTTGCAAATAATATCACTGACAAATACCAGTCTGGCTTTAAGCCACACCATAGCACTGAAACGGCACTGCTAAGAGTCTATAATGATCTTCTTGTATTTGCTGACTCTGGTCGCCCTACCGTTTTAGTTTCATTGGATCTGTCTTCAGCCTTTGGCATGGCTGATCATAATATACTCTTGAGGAGGCTAGAGCATGTTGTAGGCATCAAGGGTTCTGCCCTTAACTGGTTTAATTCTTACCTCACAGATGGCTCCTTCTCTGTTGTGATGGGAGGATACTCTTCCTCTGTTGCCCCTCTCTGCTGTGGTGTGCCCCAGGGGTCTGTATGGGCCCTTTATTATTCTCTTTGTATATGCTACCCTTGGGCTCCATATTTGAAAAATACAATATTTCTTATCACTTTTACGCTGATGACATTCAAATCTATTGTCAACTGACTGATGATTTGTCAGCATCACTGAACTCCCTGTACGATTGCCTGAGAGAGGTTAAAGATTGGCTGTCAGAAAATTCTCTCATTTTAAATGAGAGAAAAACTGAAGTTGTGGTGTTCGACAGCCATATTCCTCGAGACCAGCTTGTTGCCCTGCTGGGGCCCCTAGCTAACTCTCTCTCTGATTCTATGCGTAACCTGGGTGTCTATTTGGATAGCTCCTTTAAGCTCAATAAGCAAGTATCATCTGTAGTTAAATCTGTTTTTTTTTCAACTGCGCCAGATTTCTAAAGCTAAGCATTATATACCACACAGGGACCTGGAAAAACTTATCCACGCTTTTGTGACCTCCGGGTTAGATTATTGTAATTCTCTCTACTGTGGTCTCCAAGCCTTCTCTCTTCGAAGGCTGCAACTTGTTCAGAATGCTGCGGCTCGCCTTCTTACTGGAACTAGAAAATTTGACCCTATTACTCTGGCTCTTGTTGATCTACACTGGTTACCAATCAAATATCGCATTGAGTTTAAAATCTTGCTACTCACTTTTAAAATCCTGAATAACATTGCGCCCAGCTACCTCACTGACCTCCTCAATTTGTACACTCCTTGTCGTGCATTAAGATCATCAGGTCAATTACTCCAGGCCCAACCTAAGTTTAGACTGAAGACCAGAGGCGATCGTGCCTTTGCTTCAGCTGCACCCAACCTTTGAAATAGCCTCCCTGCTTCTATTCGAGCCTTGGACTCTATCCAATCCTTTAAATCAAGATTAAAAGCATATTTATTTGACTTTGCTTTCCTGACCAGTTAATACCCTTTTAAATCTTTTACATTTTAAACTTTTAAATCTTTTATTAAATTTATTATTTTTTATTAATTTTACTGCTGTTTTTGTCTTCTTAGCAGATTTTGTATTTATCTAACTCTCCTGGTCTGTTAGTGCCTCTATCCTGTCTGTGCTAGTGCCCAATTTGTACCCTGTTATTGACTTATGTTGACTCTCCATATTACTGTGAAGCACTTTGGTGTGCCTTCGGGTTTTTAAATGTGCTATATAAATAAAATTGTATTGTATTGTATTGTATTGTTATGGATAAAAAGTGTCTTTTTTTGTTTCAAAATAGCTGATAACTATTTGCTGATAGCTGCAAACATCTGCGAACAAATATAATTCTATAAAGTGGTTCTATATAGTGTGTAACTGTTAATATAGAGCGTTATTAAATTTATTGCTAATGCAATCATATGGCACACTGACCTCTGAGGAAATTTTAAATGGCACTCGCCATCAGAAAGGTTGCCTACCCCTGCTCTAGACAAAGGGGAGTAGCAATTTTAACACAATAAAATATTATTTCACAGTACTCAACACAGTTATAGGACCAGAGGGTAGATTTCTAATCATTATATTATCTATACTATAGCATTATGGTCTAACAAAAAGCTATGTGTTGTAAGTATATATGGCCCAAATGTTGATGACTTCTAATTCTTCCAAGTTTTTTTGTGCACTCTCTGAACACCTAAATTGCTCACTTGTTCGCTTGCTCACTTTCAGGAAAAACATTCTCCTTGTACAATTTAGTGTCTTTGATCTACATGTTCCTCCTCCTATGAGTTTCCCTAAAGCTAATTTGCCTTCTCTGTGCTTTTGCCTTTTCTGTCCATTTGAAATTCCTTCTCTCCCTCTGTGTATTTCAATGTTGCTCCCTTTATGTGTTTGTAGGAGTTATGTCTGCACCCCAGTCCATCACTACCTGAGGTAAAAACCCAGTTGTCTGTGAACAAGGTGGATGACAGTGCCAGTTACATGCATACATGATCATAGTGTCATCATTGACATTCTGAAAGCAAGAATACTTAAGTAAAACAGCTGCCCTGCATTCTCATCATACATACTATGTTGCAGGCTTTCTGTTCATCCAACAAGTCCAGTTCCATGTTTTCCATCCACCTCTTAACAGGAGTGTAGTGCAATGTGTTGAGCACAAGGAATACACTTGCAGGATGATGGCATCTTAAAAACCTGGGATAAAGTTTGTCCTTAACTGTGCTATGATCAGATTGGCTTCCTGACATTAATGACACTGAAATATATAATTTCCCATTATTAAAATCTAAATGGTTCAGTGTAGGTCATACACTTTGAACAGTGTATGCTTCCGGCCATTTCAAAGTCGCGTATTAAACACAAATTGACAAAAAATCATAGGATGTCAAAGCATGGTAATGTAGCCATGCTTGGCCTGTTGAGGCATATTCATGAATGAGCTGTCTCCACAGTATACTGTGATAAATTTAGCTTGTTGTTGAAAGCTCCATTGCACCTTGGTCATACAGTAAATTATTTTGCATGTAGGTACTCTGTGTGCCATGATGTAAACTAGAGTCAGTGTTGGGGAGTAACGAAATACATGTTACGTATTTAAAATACAAAATATGAGTAACTGTATGCCATTACAGTTACTGTTTTAAATTGTAATATTCAGAATATAGTTACTATTCTGCCCTCACTAGGGTGTGAAGCTGGTTTCTAGCTTGGCAGATAGCTAACAGGTCCACAATAAACATCCAGGAGTCAGCGGATAGGTTTTAGATGTTTACTGTAGAAGCACTGTAAAACTGGTATGGAAACAAAAATAAAATATTACATTTCTGCTGTAATTGCATTTTCTTTACAACATCAAGCATTAAGCCATGAATTACAATGTATATAACACATAAACACGAGCATATCTAGACCCCTTCACTGTTTATTAGGCCCACGCATTTAGCTATTAGCTTAATGCTAACATTACATAGGAAATCCCATAGACGGGCTAACGTGTTAGCATCGCGGCCGTTTTTCCTCACAAAAGAAAGTTTCTCACACAAAACTCTAAACTGCTACACAAAACTAACGCTGGAAAGCTTACAAAATAGATAGCAACTACTTACAGGCATGTGCTCTCTCAGGCTCAGCAAGAAAAAGCAAACGAACAGTGGAACAGACAACAGTTTGGCTGTTTTTCCCTGGTGAGGTACTACGGCAAGTCGGCTGGTACAAAAAACACACACCCAAATTATCATGCCTGCCTTAAAGGGGCAGCACACTCCCTGCCTGGTATAGAGTACTATACCACTATGTCCCTCTTAGTAACAACACAACTTCAGTGGTGGGTCTCGAATACACCCTGGGGGTGCCTCCTTGAACAACTCTCCCCTCCACTTTCCGGACCCTGCTGTTTTGACCCGGAAAGGTATTTACCGCAAGTCCTGTGGGCCATTGATTTCGTTTAACCTCTTTGTCCTTTAGGAGCACAACATCTCCAACTTGCAGGCTGGCTTGTTCTGCTTGCCATTTCCTTCTCGGCTGGAGTGTCATCAGGTACTCTTGACGCCATCTTTTCCAGAAGGAATCCACAAGGCTTTGAATTTGCTTCCACTGACTTTGGTAGAGATCCTTGAGGTCAATGTCTTCCAAAGGAGCAGACACAGAGTCCACCTTTTGTGTTAAAAGCATAGCAGGGGTGAGTATGGTTGGGATGTCTGGATTGGAAGACACAGGGACTATTGGCCGGGCATTCATGATGGCTGCGACCTCTGCCATCAGCGTGGTGAGCACTTTGTGTGAAATACTAGGGGAATGCATCTTGAGCAACATACTATCCAAAATGCGGCGAGTCATCCCTATCATTTTTTCCCAAACCAACTTGGGTGAAAGGAGGAGATTGGGTCAACCAATCAGCAGGTAAGTTGGACATTTTTTGTTTTTCCAGACTTCCTCTTGCTCGAGTGCCTTCAGTGAGTCTCTCCAAGACATCCACTGTGCCACTTTTTCAGCAGGTATTGGGGTGTCCCAATCGCAATGCTCAGTGCATAGCTCTCTGACTATAGCCTTGCCCTGGACTACAATAGGAGCTGCAAACCCCAACGGGTCGAATATGCTGTTAACTGTGGAGGAAATACCTCTACGGGTAAAGGGCTTCTCCTCCTGGGAGACAAGAAAGATAAAGCTGTCGGTTTGAAGGTGCCAGTTGAGACCTAAGCTTCTCTGCATAGGCAACGGATCCACACCTAGCTCTAGGTCTTTCAGCTCTTTAGCACGTTCCTCAGGTGGAAACGCCTCCACTACTACGTCGTGGTTGGAGGCTATCTTATATAGCCGTATGTTGGAATCAGCCAACATCTCCTTGGTTTCCTTCAGGACTCGGATGGCGTTGTCATTGGTGGGGAAGGAAGCAAGACCACTGTCCACGTAGAAGTTCTTTAGAACAAACTGTTTTGCCTCTGCACTGTGATCTTCCTGTCCTTGCAGAGCTGCTCTTCTCAAGCCGTATATGCCAACAGCGGGAGAGGGGCTGTTGCCGAATACATGCATGGTCATCCTATACTCCGTGATGCGCTTGGTGGGGTCATTGTCCTCGAACCAGAGGAAATGTAAGAAGTCTTGGTGATCATGGCGGACTTTGAAGCAATAGAACATCTGTTCTATGTCTGCTGCCACTGCTACAGGTTCCTTGCGGAAGCGGATGAGGACTCCTAAAAGTGAATTATTCAAGTCAGGGCCACTCAGCAGGATGTCATTCAGTGAGACACCATCATGCTTAGTGCTGGAGTCAAGCACTGCCCGTACTTGACCTGGTTTGCGCGGATGATAAACTCCGAAGATTGGCAAATACCAGCACTCTTGTTCACCAGTGGGTGGTGGTACTGGTTCAGCATGACCTGCCTCAAAGATCTTCTGCATGAAGGCAATCATGTGTTCTTTCATGTCTGGCTTCTTCTCCAGCATGTGCCGTAATGTCAAAAGACTCTTGACTGCTTGGGCTCGGTTGTTAGGGAGTTTGCGCCTTGGTTACCTGAAGGGTAGTGGTGCCACCCAACTATTCAAGTCGTCCATGAAGACCTCGTTGTCCATTATTTCCAGAAAGACTTTGTCTTCCACAGACATAGCAGGCTTGTTGTCGTGTGGCGTTTGCTGGAAGACCCCTTTACCAAGGCTGTCTTTCCCATCAAACAGGATTTCGGATGCGTTAGCTCCTGGAAACTGACGATGCTGCTCTGGAGTGTCAAGCTTCTCTTTGATAAGTAGACTGTTAGTGCAAGGGTCGAACAGAGATGTACGACCGTTACTCAGCACGTTGCACCGATAGACGTTTACAAACTCTTGTTTGTGGGCTTTTCCGAGACAAACCTCTCCCACAATCACCTATTCCAAGTCGAGATGCTGGGCGTAGGGGGCATCGTGGGGTCCATTGTATCACTCTTGTGTGCCTGTGGTACATCTCGACCGAGCAAGATCAGGATGCTTGCTGATGGATCTATAGCCGGGATTTTATCCACAACCCGCTTGAAATGTGGATAATGTCTGACGATCTCAGGTGTGGGGATTTCAGACTTATCATCAGGGAGCATGTCACATTCGATTAAGGTGGGGAGTAGTCTTACCATCTAATGACTCCATGATGAAATTGTTGGCTCGGCGCCCTGTTGTTTCAATAACTCCTGAGCAGGTCTTCAAGGTGTATGCTGCCGTGCCCTCTGTAACTCCAAAGAACTCAAAAAACTCTGTTCTTGCCAAGGACTTATTACTCTGCTCGTCGAGAACAATGTATGCCTTAACAGCTTTCTCCCTCTGGCCAGCTGGATAAACTCTGACAAGACAGATTTTGGAGCACGACTTTGTTCTGACGGTAGTCCCACAAATGTCTGTGCATTTTGCTGTGACAGCTTGAGGAGCTTCTTCTCCTTGCTCCCCGCCTTGCCCTCTTGTGGTTACAGGAGTCTCTGATATCCAGGGGACCGGCCCTGGGTGTAGCGCAGTAAGGTGGTTCTCACTCTTGCACTCTCTGCACTGAACGTTTTTGTGGCAGTCTTTCGCTGGATGAGTGAATGAAGCGCAGCACTTAAAGCAAATATTATTCTCTTTAAGATAAGCTTTCCTTTCATCCAAAGATTTACTCTTAAACCCACGACAGTTACTTTGTTGAAATAAATAGATTACAGGGCGTTTTTTTCCTGTTTCATATTTTAGGCCATGTCCTCTCTATTTTTGGACCCAAGCAAAACACTCATTAAGAGACTGTGTGTCTCAATCATGTCACCTCTACTTGTGGCCCGCATAAATGACATGAAGAAATATTTGTAAAAATTATTATTCAAAAAATTATTTAATACGAAGGCGATAGGCAGAGTGTTTGAGGCATAGCCCTAAAGAATGTGTAGCGTCATGGGCAGTGTAGTCCGTGCTGCAGGGAGAATGGACTGTCATACCCGTTATGTGTCTGTGAGCGAGGGAGGGAGAAAAAGGAGAGTCGAAAGTACAAGTTGTCACCAAACAGAAACGGGAGATGGAAGCATGTAAATATAATAAAAACCGCTGTAGCCAAAAAAGAGTGCCTGACAAGCCCACTTTTAAGTAAGCAATTAAGACTCAACTGTACACTGTGTTCGTGTTTTCTTCCAAAACAATAAGTTCCAGTTTTTCAGCGCCTCTCTCTATCTCTCGCTAGCAAAGTTGACCCAAACAACAAAGTAAAGCTAGTTTTCGGCTACGAGCCCGACATGAACCTGACGTATTAGCCAGAGGTCCCTTTACTACGGTTCAGAGCCGCGGACCTGTTTTATATACGCGCAGAATAGTTTTATATTAACATTTAAAAATCTAGTTGGTATTGGTATGGCAAGTAACCTTCAGTAATAGTAAAAAATCACACAGCAATAGTACATTTATGTAGTTGTAAAAAAGCATGACAATATATTAAGTAATCCAAAGTATTCAGAATACTTTACTCTCATTGAGTAACGTAACGGAATACGTTATAAAATACATTTTGGTGCATGTATTCTGTAATCTGTAGTGTAATACATTTTAAAAGTAACCTTCCCAACACTGAATAGCGTATACAGCTAATTTTATGTGCTGTGAATTATAAAATGCATACACACTGAATTTGTCACAATGGATACTCTACCTGTCCATTGGAATTGGTTTTATCATTTGCTGAACTTACAGATTATTGTGACTATTGCATTGGTTTAAAAGTTGATGTTGATGATTCAGAATATATACACTATTTTAGGTTGTAAAATTAATGTTACAGTGGTTATAATTTGTCTTCTTTTTCCATTCTCTAGTAAGGAGCAGCAGAGGTCAGTGAAGACGATGTCGGTGTGGGAACAAAGGGCCAGCCAACTGAGAAAACAGAACCACGCAAGCTGTGAGGCGCTGTACAGTGAGCTAACTTCAGAAGAGCGACTGCACATATCGTCAGCCCTACACATGCGGCCAGACATGAAGACACACCTTGACCGGCCGTTGGTTGTTGAGCCCCACAGTGGCAGCAGCCAGCACCACCACAAGAAGACTTGCTTGTCAGAGGAGGCTGACACTGCCACGGACCCACCTCCCTCTGTGCCTCACCAGCCCCGCCATCAGCACTACCACCGAGACAGAGAACAAAAACAGGAAACCAATGACAATGGTGATAGCACTAAAGATGGGAGACATCACATACATCACAGCCGCTCCAAAAACCATGACAGCAGCCGGGACAAACGGGGGAAGAGTGAGAGGTCCCACAGCCGGGAGGGAGGCAGGAAGCACCGCCATCAGTGTTCAGTGGATGACAGTGGAGGTTGGGGGAACGTAGGCGAGAGAGATCACCACCATCATCATTCACACCGGCAGTCCCGAGGTGGCAACGGGACAGTGAGTAGTGGAGGGAGGGGAGAGCGAAGATCTCGCCACAAAGATGGACATTTGTCTAACAGGAATGGAGATAGGAATTCCAGAGGAGGCAGTGGTGCCAGTGGAGAGAGAAGAAGGCATCGCATTCACGGATCCAGGGGACACTCCACAGAATCTAATGACAGAGAGAAGACCCATAGTCAGAGGTAAAAACTATGGTTATATATGGTAATACTGTTGTTCTGTTCACTATTTGATTTCAACTACACAGTGACACTGACAGTAACACTATAAAAAGGCTGGAGCTTGGAATTTGAGCCCAAGGAGGTTACCTATAAGTGTTCAACAATAAATTTATAACATTTCTTATCTACAATGAAAATGAGGGTAATTAACACTGCTCCAAAAATTGGCTACCCTCTGCTACCCCTGGAGGCCATCACCGGGTCTTCTTGTATCAAAACAAAAAAAAACAGGACCATTTGTTTAACCCGCTGCCCTCTGGTCGGCACAGGTCCCACACCTCCAGACTCACAACCTGCTTCTTCCCTGGGCAATTCGGACTGATAACAAACACTATCCGCTCACACTCTGCCCCTGACCACTCATCTCACTCTGCCCCTGACAACTCACCTCACCAATTTGAGCCATGGTTTGAGTAACCCTCATCACTCGAGCCACCCACACACAGACTCTAGTTAGACCAAGTTCTTTGCACTACTTCCAAGCACTTTGTTTTCCAATGTACGTCTCTCTTGTTTGAAATATATTCTACTAGTTTGTATATATTCCCCTTAATTTTATATATTTCTCCTGTTTATTATTAATTCCTGCTGTCTTACTATTTATATTTTATTTCTGCACAGTTGGCATGGAGCACCCATAATTTAAAATAATTCAATAAAGAGGTGTTCTATTCTATTGTGGGAAAAAATAATAAAAAGGCAGACACCCCCTTTTCTCAGTAATAAAGATGAATTACATGGACACATTATGCCTAGTTATAGGCATAATGTGTGAAACAGAGTTTCCTTGAGTCTCAACCAGAACAAGGAACAATTCCTGCAGAAGTCACAACATTACACAGTACACAGTAGAGGAACTAAGATTATATCTCTTCTTTTGGCACAGGTTTGGCGACTCAGAGGGTGAGTCCTTGGCTATCACCCCCCAGCAAGGCTCTGGGGGCACTAACTGGCCTCCTGACCATATAGAAGACTCAGATAACCAGAGGAATGTCAGACGAACTAGGCAAACCTCCATCCAGATTCCTCCTGTGACTATCACCTCCCCACCTGGAGAGACCACCCTAATACAAAGTCAGTACCTAACCTATTAACATATACAGTGGCTTGCAAAACTATTCGGCCCCCTTAAACTTTTCTATATTTTGTCACATTACAGCCACAAACATGAATCAATTTTATTGGAATTCCACGTGAAAGACCAATACAAAGTGGTGTACACGTGAGAAGTGGAACGAAAATCATACATGATTCCAAACATTTTTTACAAATAAATAACTGAAAAGTGAGGTGTGCGTAATTATTCAGCCCCCTGAGTCAATACTTTGTAGAACCACCTTTTGCTGCAATTACAGCTGCCAGTCTTTTAGGGTATGTCTCTACCAGCTTTGCACATCTAGAGACTGAAATCCTTGCCCATTCGTCTTTGCAAAACAGCTCTAGCTCAGTCAGATTAGATGGACAGCGTTTGTGAACAGCAGTTTTCAGATCTTGCCACAGATTCTCGATTGGATTTAGATCTGGACTTTGACTGGGCCATTCTAACACAGGGATATGTTTTGTTTTAAACCATTCCATTGTTGCCCTGGCTTTATGTTTAGGATTGTTGTCCTGCTGGAAGGTAAACCTCCGCCCCAGTCTCAAATCTTTTGCAGACTCCAAAAGGTTTTCTTCCAAGATTGCCCTGTATTTGGCTCCCTCCATCTTCCCATCAACTCTGACCAGCTTCCCTGTCCCTGCTGAAGAGACGCACCCCCAGAGCATGATGCTGCCACCACCATATTTGACAGTGGAGATGGTGTGTTCATAGTGATGTGCAGTGTTAGTTTTCCGCCACACATAACGTTTTTGCATTTTGGCCACAACATTCCATTTTGGTCTCATCTGACCAGAGCACCTTCTTCCACATGTTTGCTGTGTCCCCCACATGGCTTGTGGCAAACTGCAAACAGGACTTCTTATGGTTTTCTGTTAACAATGGCTTTCTTCTTGCCACTCTTCCATAAAGGCCAACTTTGTGCGGTGCACGACTAATAGTTGTCCTATGGACAGATTCCCCCACCTGAGGTGTAGATCTCTGCAGCTCGTCCAGAGTCACCATGGGCCTCTTGGCTGCATTTTT
Source organism: Perissodus microlepis (assembly GCF_051167445.1). Lineage (NCBI taxonomy): Eukaryota > Metazoa > Chordata > Actinopteri > Cichliformes > Cichlidae > Perissodus > Perissodus microlepis. The sequence goes on along the minus strand of NC_140472.1, from coordinate 10,123,138 downwards.
GATCAGCGCTCTCCTTGTTCGTCCTGTGAGTTTAGGTGGACGGCCTTGTCTTGGTAGGCTTACAGTTGTGCCATACTCCTTCCATTTCTGGATGATCGCTTGAACAGTGCTCCATGGGATGTTCAAGGCTTGGGAAATCTTTTTGTAGCCTAAGCCTGCTTTAAATTTCTCAATAACTTTATCCCTGACCTGTCTGGTGTGTTCTTTGGACTTCATGGTGTTGTTGCTCCCAATATTCTGTTAGACAACCTCTGAGGCCGTCACAGAGCAGCTGTCTATGGGCAACTGACTGCACTCAGACCAAAGGGGGCTGAATAATTACGCACACCTCACTTTTCAGTTATTTATTTGTAAAAAATGTTTGGAATCATGTATGATTTTTGTTCCACTTCTCACGTGTACACCACTTTGTATTGGTCTTTCACGTGGAATTCCAATAAAATTGATTCATGTTTGTGGCTGTAATGTGACAAAATGTGGAAAAGTTCAAGGGGGCCGAATACTTTTGCAAGCCACTGTATATGATTAAGTTTAGTTCAGTTGTTACCAATGCTAATTTTGTATGGTTCTTTGTGGGCTTTTGAATCTGATATTAAAAATACCACAACATCCCCAGGAAACTAAACAAAAGTCCCTGTCAGATGTAGCTCTTCCAGGGGTTGTGTCTTTGAAATTAATATTAGCTCTGGTTCTTTATGGCTTGAAGCTCTCTTGGAAGTAGTTTTGTTGCACAGGAGGAGCCCACAATGAAATGGTTTAGTTTTCACAGTTGAAGGATATTAGCTACAGATTCTTTCTTAACTCTTGTCACTGATTTTGAGTGTTAAAGAGACAAGAAATAAGCCAGAAAATGAAAAGAAATCTGAAATGTGAACAAATAAATTAACGTGGGTATTTAGCTGATTTCTTTTTGTTTTAGTGAAGAACTCTAAAATAGTGTGATACGCAGTACACTTGGTATCATACACGAGAAAAAGAAACTCAACTTTAAATTCAGTTCGCTTTTATTTATATAGAGCCAAATCACAACAAGTGTTACCTCAAGGAGTTTTATATTGTAGGGGGATAGATCCTACAATAACATACAGAAGCTGAGGGACATCTCAAGCCCTCCAAGGTATAGAGGCCTATCTTCCCCCACCACTCCCCCTGCCAGTGACAGACGCCCTCAGACATCGGTGCATTGGTGGTTCTTTGTGTCCGGGGATGGGCGTCCAGGTACGCACCGGCTCACTTCTGGTGGCTGCTTGTTGGGGCCTGGAGCCTGGGGCTCGCTCAGGCCCCTTTGGGGGTGGGGTGCCCTCAGCCTCTAGGCCTGGGGTTCGGCCACGCTGGCACAGCTGGCTGCCGGCGGAGCTCACGAGCCCGTCACTGCAAGCCCCCCTGGCTTCTGCTCCGTGGCTGCTGAGTGACTCCTCATCTGGGGCTCTCCTCAGCTCTTTCCAGGAGAGTGGCACGGTTGTCCCTACATTGATCTTCCTCGGTCTCTTGTGCTCTGAGGGCCTCTGGATGTCTGGAGCCTGGATCTCCTCCATACCTGCTTCATGCCCTGGAGGACGGGGCTATGGCCCCCCACACCCTCTAGCAGATCATTACATGAAGGAACCTTTTAAATACAACCGCGCTCATGCTCACAGGTGTACACACGGGTGCTCACAGACACAAACTACACCCTTTTTGGCCTCTACCTCAAAGCACACTGTGCGCTGTCAATCCTACGTGCTGCAATAATATTCAATATTTAGTATTTACTGTTATATTCACATAGATCATCGCGATGATGTTGTTTATTATATTGCTCTCTTTTTTTGCTTGTTTTCTCTTTTTTCTTTCTCAACAGGTGATCCAGGTGATGTATTTTTTTTAGTGCTGTCAATAGATTTAAAAAAAATTAACTAACTAATCTCACAATTTTCTGTCATTAATTGCGATTAATCGCAATTACTTGATTAATAGCCTGGCTCCAATTACATTTTTTTATTCTTTATATTTTAAGATTGTAACAGACATTTATGCAACACAATGAAGTAAATGCAGAATAAACACAAAGAATGTATGCTGAAATTCAAAGAGAATTTTAATAGTTTTCATCAATCTTTAACACAGTGAAAACTTACAAAAAACCTTTAAGGCCATCAACAGTGACCGAACCCAGGCCTACAGGTTAAAGTGAATATCATAACAATAAAGGGTGCACAAAACTCAGTATTTAAAACACAAAAAGACACGGCTGAAAACCCAGAATGTTGAACATTTTTCACTTCAAAGGAGCGATCTGGCTTAGTCCTTCTTTGCACTCAGCCAGTTACTGAGGCAGACTATTCTGTTTACATTGTCTGATGACAAAGAAGCACGCTTCTTTTGAATGATGTGACCTGAGAGTGAGAATAATCTCTCACAAGGCACTGTGGTTGCAGGGGTTGACAGGTACTTGCGTGCAATAGGTCCCAGCCTGGCATGTGCTCCTTCTCTCTTTAACCACCACTGTAGTGGACACTCTCCTATGTCAATTTTGGGCTCTGCTTTGTACAGATTCAGACAGCAGTCTATAGCATCATCCTCTTCCTCTGTATCTGAATTAGGAGAACCCAGCAAGCAGATGGACATCTTGCTCTTCTTTGGTGAGGGTTCCTCTGTTGTCTGAGCAGATGGTTGGTGTGCATCCGTCTCTGACATCAGAAGGTCATGTACTGATGCCCACACCTCTCTTCTTTCATCTTTGGAAAGGCATTTAAGGTCTTTAAACCTGGGATCAAGGGCAGAAGCGATCTTCAGCCATGTGAGATTGCTGCTGTCCCTCCGCTGAGCTAGGTCTGTGGTAAAAACCTTCTTAAACCTCAAAACATAGACTGGGTCATCATCTGAGGGCTCCATAATCCTGAACAAATGACACAAGGCTGGCAACACCATGGAACAGGAGACATACCACTCTCCCCCCAGCAGTTCGGTAACATATTTGCAATAGAAAGATCAAGTCTGTATTTTTCTATTAATCACAAAGAGACAAACATAAAAACCACATATGAAAATACACAGAGAGGTGGAGGTGGAGAACGTACTTGAAAACAAAGCTAGAACGCAAAGATAGACACACAATCATGAGAAACAAAATGATTTACCTGCAAGGTTCCAGTAGTTCCTCCAGCTTTTGCAGTCTGTCAAGCTCCTGGTCAGTCAACATGGTCACCTTGCTGTTTTGTTGAGTCAGGATGGTGGTCACCCCAGATTTGTTTCTCTGGATCCGCTTGATCATCTCTAGGGTGGAGTTCCATCTTGTTGGAACGTCCTGAACAAGCGGTTCTGTTTGATGTCCATGTGCAGCTTGCTGTGCCTTTAATTCCTGAGCATTTGCTGGACTATGCTTAAAATGTCCAACAATCTTGCGACATTTGGCCAGAGCCCTTTCAAATGCACTGTCATTAAGAGAAACTGTGACCGTTCTTTGCAGAATGTGGGCCATGCAGAGCATGTGTTCAAATGGAAGTAGTCTGGCGGCTGCAACCATGTTACGAGCACTGTTGGTGCCAAGCGTGGTTACCTTGTCCTTGATTTTCCATTCGTTTGCAACATTCAGAAAATGGTCAGCACACGCCTCAGCATAGTGTCTCTCTTCAGTTTTACTCACTGTCAGTGCAAACGATTGCATAGTCCAGTCGTTATCAATAAAATGCGTCATGACCCCCAAGTAATTATCGTTGTTCACCGAAGTCCAGTGGTCTCCGGTGAGAGCGACGTTCCTTACTTGCACAAGCTTGCTGCACTGCTGAGCCCTCTGGTCCCCATACAAAGTGTGCAGTCTCGACACAATGGTTCCTCTCGAGGGCAGATTGTAACACTCATCTCCTGATGCAGCGCAAATGACTTCTCTCAGTCCATCATCTTCTACTATGCTAACTGGTCGGCAGTTTTTAGCTATCCAAACAACCAAGGAATTGGTTAATTTTTCTCTCACATTTTTTGTTATTCGTCCACGAGCACCATACTCCTGAAGCGTAGACTGGCGAGGTCCCGTAGAGGTGGATTCAGTTGGGTGTTATGCTCTCAGGTGATACGCCAGTGATGAACTGCTTCTGTGGTACCTGAATTCAGCTTTGCAAATTGTGCATCTTACTCTCGTTTTGTCCAACAAGCCATCAGGCAACTTCTTAAAGAGAAACTTTCCACCCAAAAGTCCACCCCCGTCCATGCTTGCGTGTGTTAGCTAGTGTTAGCTAGATAGTAGCATGGTGTCACTTCTTCTTCTTCTAATCATTTCTGTCAGGCCAAACGCCAGCATAGCACACTGTTGCCCCCTCCTCCAGAGGTGCTCATGAGTTTAAAGGTCTTAGATTACAGGAAATGAATAAAAAAAAAAATCAGCGTTAAATTTTTTTAACGGGTTAAACATTTCGCGTTGATCTTAACAATTAACGCGATAATTTTGACAGCACTAATTTTTTTGTCTGTTTGTTTTGTTGGTTTTTGTTTTTTGCCCTTTATCGCCGTTGCTCTTCCCCGCTGTTTTTCTTTCCCTCTTTCTTTCTCCCTTCTCTTTCCCCCAGTCATGTCTGTCCCGTGTGTAGCAAGTGAAAATAAAATAAAATAAACAATAAAAGCAAAGGTGAATCAAATAGACCAATACGGCAAGGCTGGGATGGTCCATTTGTTAAAGTAAATCCGTTGGGCATCTTTCACTAACCTTACAAAAAAAACAGAACATACAGAAGCTCCAACATTCAATTGACCCCTATGAGCAAGCACTTGGCAACAGAAAGAAAAACCTTTGCATAGGAAAAAAACTCCAATAGAACTAGGCTCAGATAGGGACAGCCATCTGCCACAAATGGATGGGGAAGTGAGGGAAGGGAGACAGACAAAAGACACACAGTGGAGGGGAGCCAGAGAATAGTATAAACTAATGATTAAATGCAAAGTTGTTTATAAAAACAGTTCAAATGAAAAGAGGTGAATTAAGAAGAAATGCTCAGTGCATCGTGGAAAGTCCCCAGCAGTTTAGGCCTATTGCAGTATAACTAAGGGAGGGTTTAGGGTAATCTAATAACTACAAGCTTTTTCAAAAAGTAAAGTTTTAAGCCTAATCATCAAAGTAGAAAGAGTTTCTGTCACCTGAAGCCAAACTAGGAGCTGGTTTTAGAGAAGAGGGGCCTAAAAACTGAAGGCTTTGCCTTCCATTCTATCTTTAAATAACCTAAAAACCACATATAAGGCAGCAGGCCAAGAGTGGAGTGCTCTACGATTGATTTGATGCTATACAGGGCTCTAGAGTGCGACCAATTTGGTTGGAAATACAACCTAATTTCTCAATGGTTCGACAAAAAAAAATCCTACGTTGCACCGCTGCGACCAGCTGTTCGAAAAAGAAAAAGTCACCGCAACTCTGAAAGTCTCTGTATGGCCAACAGCAGACAAGTTTATGCCCCTATACCAATCATGAAAGTGCTGCTTAGAGTAGCTGAACGTGCCGCTGAATTGCCACAGCACCGACTCTGTGCTGTTGCTGTTCGATCGATTTGTGTGTCAGGCACATGGGTCTGCACAGACGCGTAGAAAGGGGAAATGACGTAGGGAATTCCTACAATAATTCAATTGTGCACTGCGACACCTTCACATTCCGCAAATGTGCAAATGTTCCGCCAAAAAATCCTAGGTCGCACCGGTGCGACCAGACATTCGAGTACAATTTTAATTTTGGCTTTCTTTTTATTTTGTATATCTTGAGATATTTTTACTTTAAATTTCAGCTCAGTGAAAAACTTTAGCAGAAGAACTTTTTCAGTACCGTATTTTTCGGACTATAAGGCACAGTTAAAATCCTTTCATTTCCTCAAAAGTGTGCCTTATGTATGAATTCTACTGTGCTTACTGATCGCAAACTGATTTTATGTGGTACACGGCGCTCAAAAATCTGTCAAAATGTTTAAGTACAACTTTGGTAAGCTATGAAACCGAACCGCTTGATGAATTGTTGGAGCATTACGGCTACTGTAGTCAGGAGTGTCGCAGATTAATACGTACTGTGCTTCAACATAATATTACTATATTGTGTGTATTGTGCACCCCAAAAATGGCACCTGTTAAGAGACATGCTTACAAAGCGGATTTCAAACGCTTATCAGTCACTAAGTAGAACATGAGAATAGAGCAGCTGTGAGAGAATTCAACATTAATGAATCAATGGTATAGAAGTGGAGGAAGCAAGAAGAATGAGTTGACTAAAGTTCATAATCCGGTGTGTCTTATGGTCCAAAAAATACGGTAACTTATCTTCCTTGTAGAAATGTGCTCCAAATAAAGAACGTTGTGTTGACAAGACTGTTAGTTAATCATTTACAAATTAATATTGTCAGTATGGACAGCAATTTTAAAAAAAAGTGAACATGTAAAGTTGCGTTGTTAAGTGATGTGGTTGAAAAATTTGGGTGCACCTAACTTTTGTGCTGATGCACCTAAGAAAGAAAGATAAAATTGGGTATCATCTGCATAGCAGCAGTGTGTGTATATGCTTTCTAATGATACTACCTAAGGGAAGCATGCATAATGTAAACTATATTGGTCCTGGCATGGAACCCTGTGTAACTCCAGAAATAAACAATGCTTGAAGAGGACTATATATTTAAATGAAAAATTCTGAGCCTGTTACATATGACTGACACCACTGCAGCCTTTAATTTCTATGGCATGCTCTAATTTCTGTAACAAAATATTGTGGTCAACAGTATCGAATTCTGCACTGAGCAGTGGGACAAGCACAGAGACGTGCCACTGCCAGAGGCCATGAGAAGATAATTTATAACCCCTACTAATGCTTTTTTGTACTGTGATGAATTCTGAAACCTGAGTGAAACTCTTCAAATAAACAATTTTCTCTAAAGATGATCAGTTAGCCGTTTTACAACTACTAGATTTTTTGAGATTAAAAGGAAGGTTGGAAATTGGCCCCTAGCTGGTTAAAGTGATGGCCTTTTAAGTAATGGTTGAGTTACTGCCAGCTTGAAGGCCTTTGGTACGTAGCCCATTAATAGATATAGGTTGATCATATTTAAAATTAAGATATATGTCGCAATGGCATGACATCTTTGAGTTGTAGGAAGCAATTACTGAAGATCAGCTGGAGAAAGACAGATAGAAATCAGATAGAATCAGATAGGAACTCTGAGTGAGGACCAGGCGGACAATAGATAGACAACAACTAAAAACAGATTTTTGAGTTTTCCAGTCAGGATGCACGAGGCTAAGTGTCAGGCTTTAAAAATTAATTAAAACTTTGATGTATGGTTAAGGTGGAGTGGTGGAGATTGCTGTCACTCCCTCACCCCAGCCTGTGCTATCAGTTAGTATTAGTCAGGCGTGTTAATTCATTTAAACTAACATAATCATTCTGCTGTAACCCAGTTTATGTAAAGCAGAGTAAATCAATATGTTGATGAATTATTAATTAATTTACTAACATGGACTTAGAAGAGAGATATCTGATGTTTATTAATCCACAACAGTTTTTTTTTCATTGCAGTTTTGAATACTATATTGTTACTTTTTTGTGATTTTTTTTTTTATGTTTAAATCATGTATTTTTTTGCTGATGTTTGGTTTGTTTTTGGTGGCCTGTGAGCAGATAGTGTCTATGGGGATGGAGTTGATAACATGGTTTGTTAAATGTGGTAACAAGAGGAGAGAAGCTGCAGAGAGGTGTGTGTAACTCTGCAACTCTGCTTCCTGGTCCCAACTCTGTACAGTCTTTTTTTTTTTTGTTATGTGATATTTGTTATTTTTTTGTTTTTTTGTTTTGTTGTTGTTGGGTTTTTTTTGGGAGGGCAGGCTGCTACATCCAAAGTGAAATGGATGTAATCGTTCCTAAGACCAGGTTTTCCAGAGAAACTTTTCCAATCATCAATAAAGCTCAAATTGGTTTTAGACACCACTCAGACAGTCAGCAATTTTGGGAGAACATGCCAAATATCTCACACATGGTCCAGTTTGAGTGGGGACCAGAAAAAACTGCAGAGTCCGGTAGGGCTGGGCCATATCATACCGTTCACGGTAATACCGGTATAATGTCGGGCAACAATAAGAACATGAAATATCGTGATAGAATATGGGTAAAACCCGCATGCGCAGTGCCTTTTTTTTCATACGCAAATGGCAGAAAAAGCGTGCCGGCAACAGAGAATGAGAAGGGCGAAAGCGGAACCAGAATTGGTTCTATGTTGCAACTTCAGTGGTGTGGCACTGGTTTAGCTTTCGTCCGTCAGATACACAACAAAGCACTATTTTTGGTAGCGCATGCTAGCGGACCGTCGTTATTACCATGTTTTTTGGAAAATATGGCACACTTAAAATCAATCCTTTGATTTTTCTGAAAATCGACAGTGCCCCTTATAATCCCATGTGCCTTATGTATGAATTCTGGTTGTGTTTACTGACCTCGAAATGATTATTTGTGGTACACGGCGCTGGAAAATGTTTTAATACGACTTTGCTAAGCTACGAACGGAGTGATACGCACTGTGCTTCAACATAATATTACCGTATTGTGTTTGTATAACCTCTTTTTAAGTATATTATGGTTATGCTGAGGATATTTCGGCCAATTTCCACTGGAAATGCCTTTTGGTTAAACTGTTAGCAAGGATTTTGCATTTGCACTGTTAAATTTTTATATAACTTTAATGCACATAAAAAACAGCTGCTTTTTTAAGTGAAAATACGTTGATTTTTTTATTTATTTATTTTTTTTGCACGAATAAAGTTGTGGAGTTGTAAAGTATTTTGTCTAGTGTCAATTATATCGTCACTTATATCATCAATTATATCGTTAATTATATCGTTATTGCAAATTTTCAAATGTATATCGTGATAAATATTTTTGGTAGTATCGCCCTGCTCTAGAGCTCATTGTTGTAGCAAAGTTGCACACTGATTCAATGTTAATTTTACTTGCCTGTGATTGACATTCTTGCCAACATGAATTATATATTTTTGCAGAATTTACATTTGTCTTTAGCCAGCATTTTCAGGGTTCCTTCAGTCGCTCGTGTTGGTGCTGAAAGACATTGTATTCATTTTTCAATGCTGCTCTGAGAAATACATTATATGACAGAAATAGTGATCTTGATGATGATGATATTCAGTGCCACTAATGAGCATTATCACGGTCTGATGATCTTTCTTTGCAGTGAACAGTATTGATTGTGAAACAGTGCCCATAAATGAGAAGACCCTGGAGGATCTAGGCCCAAGTGGGCCTAAACCCATCCTGCCTTACAGTTCAATGTTCATCTTTGGACAGACCAATCCGTGAGTTCTGAGCTCTGCTTCCTCCCTCCATATGGTTATAAGGTGCTACCACACTGAGCCATCACAACATCCTGTGAATGTTAGCCAGTGTAGCTCTTGGGTGGTATTTTATTTCATATCTGTAAAAAAGAACATATTGCATGTCTTACTAAAAGCCAGTCTCATGGTACAGATGAGTGCTGACAGGCACCAGTTGTATATAGCATTTTAACACTGCTGGAGTGTGGGAAGGGACAAGAACAGTGAAGCAACAGCAGGTACTTACTTCTTTTTTCTTGGCCTCTTTTTCCTCAGGGTGAGGCGGTTGTGTCACTATATTGTGACTCTGCGTTATTTTGAGATGTCCATCCTGGTTGTCATTGCGATGAGCAGTATTGCTCTGGCAGCAGAGGACCCTGTCTGGACTAATGCACCCCGCAACAATGTGAGACACAGAGTACACAGTAATAAAACTACATACAATACCCACTGTACTCATACAGAACTGAGAGAAGTATATTTTCTTATCTTTTCTTCTGCCTGAGTCAGGTTTTTTATATACATTTATATATTTTTTTTGTCTGTGTGTGGCGCCTAAAAATGGGGCCATACATCTATGATAGACTGGATTATTATGCAAGTAGAACTATTTCAGAATAGTATCTACAGTTTCTTTTCTACTTTGTTGTCTTTGTCAGTATTAATCAAGTCTTTTTACAGGTGCTCAAATATCTGGACTATGCCTTTACTGGTGTTTTCACTTTTGAAATGGTGATCAAGGTAAACACTAATACCCTTTGAAATTCACTATTGTTCACTGTATTTTTGTATGTGTTTTCATTATATTTTATCAGAAGCAAACTGGTGAGTCATTTCAGTTTTTACTTGCAGAAACCAAATAAGTAATACTATAATACGATACTGAGGCAGGAATGTACCTCACTGTGACCAGTGCAGTTCACTCAGTATATCTGCTGCATTATGATTCTTATATGTATAATCCACAGTATTTAAATCTGACAGTGTTCTGTCAGTGAGAAATTTAACACCAGATTTAATCGCATTTCAATATTCATTTAAATCTGCAGTTCATGACTTTTGTCTTACTCTTCTGCCAGCGAGAGTGATTACACTGCTGTCTCACTGCATTTTTTGTTATTTTTTATTTTTTGTCATACACTATTACCATTGTAATAGTGGATACTCATTATGAGCAAAAGTATAAACAGAAGAAAGTCCTTATAACAGTTGATTTTAATAGGTAATTTTAAGTTAAACAAAATAAGCAAAAGAACATAAATTACCTGTTCTTTGTTTAGATGGTAGACCTGGGGCTATTGCTTCATCCTGGATCCTACTTCAGAGACCTGTGGAACATCCTGGACTTCATAGTGGTCAGTGGGGCACTGGTGGCATTTGCTTTTTCGTAAGTTCCACAGCTTCTGTCTTTCTGTGATAAAATGAGACATTTACAGATATTGTTAATCCTGAATCTGGTGTGTTATGTGCAATATACATCAAATACCACACTACACTGAGAGATATAATTTAAATGATAGTGCGTACCTTTGGTTAGCCAAATGTACAGTCATAGCTACAGTCAAGTTTTGATAGTGGCAAAAACTGTGTTTTATATACTGTACTGGTTCAGTTTTCATTTAATTATTTTTACATGTTTCTAAGTGAAGAACAATCATTTGCATTTCATGTTTTGCTTGTTCACCTGTTTTTTAAAGATTCTCTTAGGTATGGATCCAAAATGTTAGTTTGATGCTCTCTCAGCCACTTAGTTATCACTAAGTACAGATTCACAGAATTTCAACAAATTGTTTCTCGTTCACTGGAAGTGGCTGGACAGTCAAAAAGCTCACAAACTGATCAACTCTGAGCACTGATGAGGCAGGATTGAGTCACCTTTATTCAGGTTTTGGTCCAGAAGCTGATATTGAGCATGCCACAGCAAACTGGAGAAATTATAAAGAAGAGGTGTCATAACCATAAGTACTGTTTCTTTGCATGAATTTGATTGTTTGTTTGTTTTTTGCCAAGGAACTCTTTGAAGCTTATGAAATGATTGCGATTATTTTTCACTATATCATTGAAACAAATGGCAAAATGTATGAAACACAAAATTTGTTCCTGTGCCAAAACGTTTGCCTTGACCATAAACACTATACACATACACTAACCTTACAAAAGCAGATGACCTCTTTATGTATGTGTGAGAGGTGTGTATGAGAGTGTGTGTGTGTGTTATGATATTGTACAATGTGCTAATTTACATAATCCTCTCCCTGTTTCTGTCCTGGTATCGTTTTGAAGGAGCTTCATGGGGTAATGCCTCCTCTACCTCTCTCATCTTGCCTGTTTGTGTCATTATCAGTGCGTATGTATGTGAGAAAGAAAACATACATGGCTTACACTGCAAAAACAAGTAATTTCCTCACATACTCGGTCTTACTTCTTGACATCTAGGTCACAAAGTATAAAGAAATTAAAGTTAAAATTAAAGTCAAATAATCTAAATTTGTCTTTTTTAATACACCAACAACAATCTACCCTGTTTACTATATGGAAATGTATTTGGCCACAATTCTATGAGGGAAACCGGACAAACACAATTTTCAAACTGTATAGAAATTTAAGCCAATACATTTTTCAGCATCCTTTTGTGAGTAAGATTAAATTAACTGCTTACAAAAATATTTTTCTGTTAAAATTGCCCACTTGTTTTGAATCATGCCAGAAGCTAGGGCAAATCCATTTTACACAGAACACAGTTATATTAAAAAGATTGTAAAATAGTGATTGTTGAAGGAAACAATCAGCAATGTCAGAATGACAAATTACCACCCATATCTGTTTTGTTTTATTTTCTTTTGTTTGTTTGTTTTTGTTTAAGCAGTAAGCAGTATATGTAGTGAAATTGCTTGTGAGAATGTGTCTTTTTTGCAGTGTGTAATGTTTTGTTTGGGACACACGCATCTGGTCTACCAGCTATTCATGCGTCATGCAGGTTGAGAACCTGGTTCCAGCAGTGTATCGTGTTGCTTAGCATCAGGTCCTTGCTCTATAGCCATTTGTGCTATTCGGGGACATGGCACGATAGTGCTCATATCTCGTATCTTCCCTGAGCTTTTGGGAGGTGTTTTTATCAGCACTGTGTTTTGCCACAGCTTTGGTTAGACTGGAATGATCACATTAATTTCATATTAACTGTTCAGCAGAGACTTGTTAACATTACAAGAAAACTGGTACCAGAGGGCACGAGTAGTCGTCAGAGAATATTGAGCTCGTAGCATGCGCATTAGAGTGTGCATGCTAGTGCCGTGTGACTGTATGCGTGCTCCTAAAAAGAGGTGTTAAATGACATTCCTGTGACTGTAGTGTCACATGATTTCCATCTACACCGAAATGATAGACAGTACTTTGCAAAGGTCTTGAGCCTGCCTTATTTCTTCATATTTTAAAACTAGATAAAAATTGGTGCAATGTCTTATATTAAATCATGTGGACATATACATTGAAATACAGTATATAAGTACACAGTGGGATGCAAAGGTTTGGGCAACCTTGTTAATAGTCATTATTTCCCTGTATAAATCGTTGGTTGTTACAATAAAAAATGTCAGTTAAATATATCATATAGGAGACACACACAGTGATATTTGAGAAGTGAGATAAAGTTTATTGGATTTACATAAAGTGTGTGATAATTGTTTAAACAAAATCAGGCAGGTGCATAAATTTGGGCACTGTTGTCATTTTATTGATTCCAAAACCTTTAGAACCATTTATTGGAGCTCAAATTGGCTTGGTAAGCTCAGTGACCCCTGACCTACATACACAGGTGAATCCAATAATGAGAAAGAGCAAAGAGGGGGTCAATTGTAAGTTTCCCTCCTCTTTTAATTTTCTCTGAAGAGTACACGCACACACACGCACACATCCTCCAACCACACACACCCATATTTTGCTCCATTGCGGTTTATTTCACACCTCAAACATTTAGTAAACAATTAAGCAAATACAAGTAATCTGCAATAAATTGCAGGTAGTAAGAAAATAAACTACTAACTCTTTTACGCTACGTCCGCACCTACACGAGTATTTTTGAAAACGCAGCTGTTTCATCCACACATAAACGGCGTTTGGAATCACCGAAAACGGAGATTGAAGATGAATTGCAGAATGGCAGATGGAGACAAATTACTGTTAATCTTACTGTCTGCAGGTTTTACACGCTTACATACACACGCAGTTACTGTCCCTCCATTTACAAAGGCAGAGGCGTCACGGTGTGATTATTTTACGTGTAGTTGTTTTTTTTTCCTGTGTAATAATATTCAACATTGCTATCAATGCATTTTTCAAAAAATGCCTCTCTGTGCAAAATAGGTTTAAAAACATAAACAGCTGTGGGATACTGTTTGTCCGTGATTTGAACCGGGGGAACAAATCGTGGCAGGATCAGCCTGATATTATTTGTATCCCACTGTAACTTTACTGTATAAAGTATAGTATAGTATGTATATCTCCAAAATGTCAGGAGTAGTTAGTCAATACAAGAAGTGTTTGTGAACTAAAAATCAAGAATGTGGGATACTGTTTGTCCGTGATTTAAACAGCCCAGCGCTGCTCCCGACGAAGGGAAAACCAATTCTGCAGGGGAGACCTACCTTGGCCAAAGGGAACATATGCTTCACCATATTTAGAATGAAGTTGGTTTGGAAACATATTCAGCGATGCTTCATCTCCTGCTTTGCGTTTCTGTAGGCGCCCCGTGCTCGCAGTGTCCAAGCGTTTTGTTTTTTTTCCCCCCTTGTCATCCCGCGCCCCCCCTGCCATGGCTCTGCGCGCCCCCTAGGGGGCCACACTTTGGGAAGGTCTGGTTTAGGGGAAGGATACAGAAAGCTTTCTCAGAGCTTTAAGCTGTCTGTTTCCACAGTTAGGAACATATTGAGAAAATGGAAGACCAAAGGCTCAGTTCAAGTTAAGGCTCGAAGTGGCAGACCAAGAAAAATCTCAGATAGACAGAAGCGACAAATGGTGAGAACAGTCAGAGTTAACCCACAGACCAGCACCAAAGACCTACAACATCATCTTGCAGGAGATGGAGTCACTGTGCATTGTTCAACCATTCGGTGCACTTTACACAAGGGGTTGCTGTATGCGAGAGTGGTGCAGAGGAAGCCTTTTCTCCACCCACAGCACAAACAGAGCCGCTTGAGGTATGCTAAACCAGCTTCATTCTGGCATAAGGTGCTGTGGACTGATGAAACTAAAATTGAGTTATTTGGGCATAACAAGGGGCGTTATGCATGGAGGAAAAAGAACACAGCATTCCAAAATAAAAACCACCTGCTACCTACAGTAAAATATGGTGGTGGTTCCATCATGCTGTGTGGCCAGTGCAGGGACTGGGAATCTTGTCAAAGTTGAGGGACACATGGATTCCACTCAGTATCAGCGGATTCTGGAGACCAATGTCCAGGAATCGGTGACAAAGCTGAAGCTGTGCCGGGGCTGGATCTTTCAATAAGACAACAACCTGAAACACTGCTCAAAGTCCACTAAGGCATTCATGCAGAGGAACAAGTACAACGTTCTGGAATGGCCATCTCAGTCCCCAGACCTGAATATTTTTGAAAATCTGTGGTGTGAGTTAAAGAGAGCTGTCCATGCTCAGAAGCCATCAAACCTGAATGAACTAGAGATGTTTTGTAAAGAGCAATGGTCCAAAACACCTTCAACCACAATCCAGACTCTCATTGGAACCTACAGGAAGCGTTTAGAGGCTGTAATTTCTGCAAAAGGCGGATCTATTAAATATTGATTTTATTTATTTATTTTTTTTGTGGTGCCCAAATTTATGCACCTGCCTGATTTTGTTTAAACAATTATTGCACACTTTCTGTAAATCCAATGAACTTCATTTTACTTCTCAAATAACACTGTGTGTGTCTCCTATATGATATATTTAACTGACATTTTTTATTGTAACAACCAAAGATTTATACCGGCAAATAATGACTATTAACAAGGTTGCCCAAAGTTTTGCATCCCACTTATCAGTATACTTATAAATATATAAATACGGTGTATAAGGCAAAAATGATGTTTGTACAAAAAGCCAATATTTTTGTATGAACATCTTTATTTATTGTCAAGAGGCACTTAACCATCTTAGGCAAGCTTTCTTTTAATTTCTCTGTAGTTTTCAGGAATAGTTCTACAGGCTTCCTAAAGGACATTTTAAAAAAAACCCTCCTCTTTGGATTTTGACTGCCTTTTGTTCCATTCTCTGTTCAGATGATCCCATGTTGCTTAAATAATGTTCAGATCAAGGCTAAGCCGTAGCTGATAATCCATTTAGTGTTTTTCTGTCAGGTATACTTTTACTGTGCTGGCAGTGTGGTTTGGATCATTATCATACTGAAAACTCCTCTGGCTGAAATGCAGACTCAACTCACAACAGAGCCTCCAACATGTTTTACAGTTATCTATAGACATATGAATTCATCATTCCATAAGACGTTCAGTCTAGTTCTTGTGTAATTTAGCATTTCCTTCCTTAAGAGTATTTGGTGAACTGTAAATGGATGAGTCAAAGGAGCTTGCAAAGAAAAGCGTCTGGACTTCTTTAAGTTTACTTGAAGACGTTTCACCTCTCATCCGAGAAGCTTCTTCAGTTCTAAGGTCAAATGGTGGAGAGTCCCAGATATAAACCTAGTGGGAGTATCCCCCCCACAGAGGGACAAAAGGACCCCCTGATGATCTTCTAATCGCCTGAGCCAAGGTGTGAAACTGGGTGTGGGTCCCAATCAGCCAGAGTTTCTGGTGTGTTCATTGTGAAACCTGGCCCCACCTTATCATGCGAATTCCTGAGGTCAGATGGCCCAGGATGTGAGTGGGCGTTAAGGCGTCTGGGAAGGGATCTCAAAACTGGATTATAGATGGCAGAGAGTTGGTGTCGTAAACCCCCGCCTCTGTTCAAAGATGGTCGCTCACAGTGGACATAGATGGCTTCTTTCACTCCTCTTTCAAACCATCTGTCCTCTCTGTCCAAAATGTGAACATTGGCATCCTCGAAAGAGTGTCCTTTATCCTTAAGATGCAGATGGACTGCTGAGTCTTGTCCTGTGGAGGTGGCTCTTCTGTGTTGTGCCATGCGCTTGTGAAGTGGCTGTTTGGTCTCTCCAATGTAGAGGTCTGGGCATTCCTCTTTGCTGACTTTAAGAACGGGCGTTCTTAAAGTCAGCAAAGAGGCACAGAAAAGAAGACCAGACACCAACGAGGGAGGATAAGAAGGACAGACGCAACAACATTGTCATCCCCTATGTAGCCGGTGTATCAGAAAAACTTAGGAGAGTTTTCTCCAAGCATGACATCCCGGTGCATTTCAGACCCAGCAACACGCTCAGACAAAAACTGTTTCACCCGAAAGACAAAAAGCCAAAACACAGACTTAACAATGTGGTGTATGCTGTACAGTGCAGCGAGGAATGCCCAGACCTCTACATTGGAGAGACCAAACAGCCACTTCACAAGCGCATGGCACAACACAGAAGAGCCACCTCCACAGGACAAGACTCAGCAGTCCATCTGCATCTTAAGGATAAAGGACACTCTTTCGAGGATGCCAATGTTCACATTTTGGACAGAGAGGACAGATGGTTTGAAAGAGGAGTGAAAGAAGCCATCTATGTCCACTGTGAGCGACCATCTTTGAACAGAGGCGGGGGTTTACGACACCAACTCTCTGCCATCTATAATCCAGTTTTGAGATCCCTTCCCAGACGCCTTAACGCCCACTCACATCCTGGGCCATCTGACCTCAGGAATTCGCATGATAAGGTGGGGCCAGGTTTCACAATGAACACACCCGAAACTCTGGCTGATTGGGACCCACACCCAGTTTCACACCTTGGCTCAGGCGATTAGAAGATCATCAGGGGGTCCTTTTGTCCCTCTGTGGGGGGGATACTCCCACTAGGTTTATATCTGGGACTCTCCACCATTTGACCTTAGAACTGAAGAAGCTTCTCGGATGAGAGGTGAAACGTCTTCAAGTAAACTTAAAGAAGTCCAGACGCTTTTCTTTGCAAGCTCCTTTGACTACGATGACCTGGATGACTGAGAACCTTCACAGACATGTAAATGGATGAACTGAATGGCCAGCTGTATCTCTCAGGTCCTGTGTCCAGGTTGTTGCCAATGCTCTTTGGGAATCACCCTGTTGGTGAAAAAATATAATAATATTTAGATAATATAATATTTATTTCTGCCTAACTGTGTCATTGTTGGTGTTTTTTTTCTGAAAATGGGAGAAAATGCAGCTAACTTTCCAAGAAAACAAAAAACTTAAAAAAAAGACCTTCAGAAAATCTGGAAAACTATTGCTGAAGACCATTTTAAAAACATTACAAGAAAATCTGGATCCATGGAAGCAAAACATAAAGAAGTGAGGTGTGGTTCAAGACTTTTGCACAACAGTGTACATTATGTTCCTTGACAGACATCTGTCTAAATCATCATCATTGTGGATGATTTGTTCCAGACCTGTGCTCAGAAAGTAATACTAGTTAAATTAATGTTTTCAGTGACTAATGAGCATCACTGGCTTCAGTAGAAAATAAATTAAACTTTATGAAACTACTTATTCTATTTTTTTCTGGGGGAGGGGGGGGGGGTGTTTGTTTTTTTAAAATATGAAGTAAAAATAATAGAAACAGTGAAATAGACGGGATAAGAGGTCAGATAAGAAAAAACTTACACAAACTTGAGAAGAGAAGAGACCTCTCCCAGAATAGTTAATAGACAACCTAGATGGAGGACGTATAACCTTTACCTTCTATCACAGTGAATTTAATTACTTTCGATAGCTCATAAACTGAAAGATAATTGAAAATCTGTTTTTTTTATTTATTTTTACTATTTTTTACTTTTATAACTGGATGATGTACTGCGTGGTGGATGTGGATGCTACTGCTAAGTTTATACTATATTAGATATATTTACTGGATTTGTGGAGAAAGACAACTGAGATAATACCAGCTGATATCAACAAAAAAATGCTAAATGTAGGTTTTTTAGATGAATATCAGCCAGTCCAAATTCAAAAGCTCTTTATTATGTAATGTGAAAGGATTCAGTAATTATAAAGTAAGCTCAGCATACAAGTAAAATCACGTATAACCTAATCTGACTAGTTTCTCACACATGAGACTTACCTATACCTAGTTACCTATAGCTCTACACTGCAGTACAAGAGCAATATTGTTTCCAATTTTGCAGATCACTACGACAGCTTTAAAAGAAAAATTGTATCACGTTTGTTTACAAGCCTTTTGAATGATTTAAAGAAAAACACACTGCATAATTTTATGCTTGAAATACTTTAAAGTCAACTTGAGTCTATTTTACCAACATAAAGGAGTTAATGTGTGTTAATTTAATTAGTTTAATTAGATAATTACCAACAACTAAAAAGCTCTCCATTTGATCAAATGCTGTTAATGCAAAAAGCCACCGTTTTAAGACAAGCAGGATGAATTTTAATTCCAGTTTTCTTATTTTATGGTCATATTTTCTTGTTTTTTCTGGCTCTGATAATTCTTTTTTTTCTTGCATTTTATTTCATGTTAGATCCATTTACAGAATATCAAATACTTGATATCTCTGTAGATGTGATTCTAAATTGTCTTTATGAATTGAGTTCCTTTTGTTTCTGCAGCAGGTTTAGTCAAATCAAAACAAGTAATTTGCGGATGGTTTTTGCTCAAAGTCTTTGCCGTATTGTCGCTATCTTATACCAAGCCTTGTTTGACTGACAGCTGTCATTCTCTCATCATGCATGAATCTTGAACTGCCTACCATTCATTTGATCAAGTGCTTGTCGCATGGACAACAAATCTGAATCCAAGGCCAAATCTTTAAATCTGTCACTTGACCTTCTTGAACTACTCAGACTGCATCATTAAACATGATGAAGCAAACTGCAATACTGGTTTGTAATGTTGGATTCAGATGCAAGTGATAACCCAGTTTTTAGGACTCATGTAACATTTCTTTAATTAGTTTTATTCTAAATGCCGTTATTATTATATAGACAATTTCCTAAAAGGCCATTGTTTTTCTTATTTGATCTCTTCATTTGATATTTTGGTTGAGACTCAGTAGTTGTTGTGTGTATATTACAGACAAGGACTTAGCAGCTGCCTGTTTTAATACGACAGTTACTATTTGTGTATTACTTCAGTGAAAGGCTACCTCCAGAAATAGCACTTAGAACGCAATCATACCTACGATTTCACTCTTGTTTTCACTGTGTACTGTCAATGAAATAGTTTATCAACTGCTACCAAACAAAAAAATATATTGTTACATTTTTTTTTTCTTTCTTTCCGAAACTATGCTGTTGTCAGTTGATGCAAACATATGCCTTATTTTGTTTATGTATGTGAAGCATCCATAAATGTTTTGTACCCTGTTTTACCACTGTTCTCCCCCAAGTAGATTGCAACAAGGTGTGACCAGGTGGGGAACCCCCCATGCAACCCCAATCCACTTTCATCCTACTCCACCCCATTTTACCTTATACCTCATCCTAATACACCGTTTTTAACCACCATTCTTTTTATGCTTAGATCAGCTTCATGTATAAATTATTAAACTCATGCTTCAGTGAAACAAATGTCTTTTTAAACATAACAGTAATGTGTCTGAGTGCCATCAACTAAAACCTGCCTGTATTTACCAAAATCCTTAACTACTTTAATCGTTTCATTTCAATTAGCTGTACAGACATTTTTCATTGTTGTATTTTCTTGTATTTCAATCCCATAACATCAATTAAGTCCCAAATAACCCAACTAAGGTGCCTATAGATTGGAAATAATTTGTTTATCGCACATTGCTTTGAAGCTGATGGCTTTTTGTTTGCATACATTCCAGGCTCCAGGTGCTTAGTTATCCTGTGGAAGATATTACTACCTGGTCATATGTCAAACATTTATTTTTCACTCTTACTGGTAGTTGACTCACCTGGAAGTTGAGAAACATTTATCTTGGGTCCCACACACTTCGCATTGCCAGCAGTTATTTCATCCATAGTCACTTGAAGTTGTAGATTTTCCTTTACTTTCCCTGGTTGCCACATCACTGTGAATCACTTCCAGTGTGTATGCAGTTGTAGGGATAACGTAATTTTATTAAAAAAAAAAAATCATGAATATAAAACATAGTTTAAGGCTCACATGTTGATTTTTTTTCCCATTTCAACCTGGGAACAAAATAGAAAACCTGTGAATGGTTTAGTTGTAAATGAATTGATAATGTTCTCACATTTGAATTTGATTTGGATAAAACTGTCAGTAGCGGATTCAAAGAAGCTAATTCAAAATGGACTTCTGCGCAGAGAAGGAATAGAAACAGTATGAAAATTTCAATTAAATTTTATTTACATAGCATGAAATCACAACTACAATTGCCTCAAGGCACTTTATATTGTAAGGCAAAGACCCTACAATAATAAAGAGAACATAGAGAAAATCCCAACAATCATATGACCCGGTATGAGCAAGTGCTTTGGCAAAAGTAGAAAGGAAAACCTCCCTTTTAACACGAAGAAACCTCCAGCAGGGCCAGGCTTAGGGAGGGACAGCCATCTGCCATGACCAATTGGGGGTGAGGGGAGGAAAACAGGACAAAGACACGCTGTGGTACAGAGCCAGAGATTAATAATAACTAATAATTAAATGCAGAGAATTGTATAAACACATAGTATAAGTGAAAAGGGTGACATTCAATGCATCATGGGAAAACACAAATAAGCCCACAGTCTGACAGTGAAGTGCTCTAATGAGGTGATATGGCACTAGAAGGTCACTTATAAGATGGGGCCTGATTATTTAAGACTTTGTATGTGAAGAGCAGGATTTTAAATTCAGTTTCTGGATTTAACAGGGAGCCAATGAAGAAGCCAGTATGGGAAAAATATGCTTTCTCTTTCTAGTCCCTGTCAGTACTAGTCCCTGTCAGCCTAAAGCTGATAAATGCATAGACTGTTTTTTCAGCATCAGATGAGTATTTTGCTAAATGACCGTGACATATCTCCATGAAATGAAAGAATGCTACACATGTGTTTTGCCTTAGTGTCACCTCAAGTTGAATGCTTGCATAGATGCAGTTATCCCTTAGTTGATTCTTTGCCAACTCCACTGCTAATACAGTAACTGCTAACATGAGTTAGCACGAGCTAACTCCTACATGCGCATATATATATTTATATGGGAAAGCAGGTGGTAGAGAGCAGAAATAAGCACAGAGCAGGGATAAGTGACAAAACATGACTGATGATATTCAGTGAGTTACGCAAGTCTAATAATTGTAGGCGGTGCTGGGAATTCTGTAACAGCAACTGTATGCAGGCTGCAGCAGCTCAAATGCCCAGTTTGAGATTTGACAATGAGCTATGTAGAAGAAAATCAGTTAATTAATCAGCTGGGTAGTAGCAGTTTTAAACAGTGTGATCAGCTGATGTGCTGTGGTTAATTGACTGCTTTAATGTGCTTCGCATTGGTCAGCTGACTTGGGTTAATGCATGCCTGGCAGACATTAACACAATGTTGTGTACACTGTTGGCTCTTTTAATAAGTCTAATTTTACTTTTTCCCTCTGCTTCCCCACCATGTCTTGGTATTGAGGGGTATTCTTTGAAAGCTATAAGAAATTCCTACATAGTCATTTCCTTAATCCCAAGTGTAACTGTGTATCTAAAAAGACCTCATTGTGAATACTTTAATTTATGTGCATTAGAGCAATTTCATTTTTTAAATTATTATTATTTTACTTATTGCTTACATTTCACCTTTGTGTTATTCCTCAGTATGTTCTTTCTTGATTGATTAGTTCATGTTACTGTTAGTTTGTCCTGTGTTTGTTTATTTTGTTCTCCATGTTTCCTTTCTGTCCTGTGTCAGTGTCTGTCTCCTGTGTCAATTTCTCTTATGATAAATTCATTCATGTCCCTGTTTTCCCCTTTTTGTTTTGGTTCTCACTTTTTTTTTATTTTGGTAATTAATTGGCTTTGGTGTCTTGGGTTTAGTTTAATTTCCATCTTTTTCCCCAGGTGTTTCCACTTTCCCTGATTCTCCTTCTGTGTTTGCATATATAGTGCTGATTCCTTTATAATAATTCCTCTCAATGTTTCCATTTTATGTTGAAATCATTTTACCTTTTGCTTTGTAAACTGTATTTTTAGACTGCTTCAATAAGCTTATTAAATGTGTACTTTGATTTAACTCTTCCCTGTTCATGCATCTTGTACATTGGTCCAAACTCCACAACACTTGACGCAATTTTGTAGTTTTGCTTCCACCACAGTTGATTTTAAATCAGACAATCATACAGAAATGAAGAGCATACTTTCAACTTTAAATTTCTAAACAGTTAATCCCAAGATTAGTAAAAAAAAAACAAACAAACCTTGAGTTAAACTGTGTGTCTGTGTAGTTCTTAGTGATTCAGGTCATGGAAATCTAAGGAGGTTGGAGAGAAACGTGACTGGACTTTTTTAAGTTTCTTGAGGACGTTTCCCCTCTTTTCTGGGAAGCTTTTTCATTTCTAAGACCAACTCAGTGGATACAAACATAAAGGGAAGATACAAAGGATAATAGTTTGCCATTTCTGGATTGTGCTATGCACATTGAGGAGAATAGAAAACTGGTCTGCATGTACGGGCTTACGATAAATCTCAAGGTTGACATTGAAGTTTATCGTAAGCCCGTACATGCAGACCAGTACCTTTGACTCCCACCACACTCTGGAACACAAACATAGAGGAAATGTTTTCTGATGGTGTTGCAGAATCCTGATTACTCAAAGCCAGAAAGGAAAGAAAAGGAACACACATATGTAAGGAAAGCTCTTAAAAAATGTGGTTATCCCAACTGGGCTATCATCAGATCAATAACGATGCACAGTAAAAATGGTCAGACATCAACATTGTCATCCTTTATGTCGCAGGTTTATCAGAGAAACTCAGGGAGAATCTTCTCCAAGCACGACATCCCAGTGCATGTCAAACCCAGCCACTACAAAAACTGGTTCATCCCAAGGACACAACTCCCAAACACAAACTAAACAACATAGTGCATGCTGTGCAGTGCAGCAAAGAGTGCTCAGACCTCTACATTGGAGAAACCAAATAGCCATTTCATAAACACTTGGCACAACATAGAAGAGCCACCTCGACAGGACAAGAATCAGCTGGACATCTGCATCTAAAGGACAAGGGTCACTCTTTCAAAGATGCCAGTGTTCGCATTTTGGACAGAGAAGACCAGATGGTTTGAAAGAGGAGTGAAAGAGGCCATTTATGTCCACTTTGAACGACCATCTTTGAACAGAGGGGGTGGCTTGCGACACCAACCACCTACAATCCAGTTTTGAGATGTGCCCGCTCACCTCAAGCGTCAGTTGATCTCAATAAGTCACATGATAATGTAAGGCAAGGTCTTACAATGGTTTTACCCGAAACCTCTGCTGATAATGACACACACCCTTTTTCACACCTTCCTGCATGTGATGAGGCACATGATCAATAGTGGGTCACCAACTCTTTAAAGGGACAACGACTACTAGGGCTTACATACCTGGGTTTCTCAACATTTTGCCTTAGAACTGAAAAGCTTCTCAGATGAGAGGTGAAACGTGTTCAAGAAACTTAAAGAAGTCCAGTCACTTTTCTTTCCAAGCTCCTAAGATAAATTAGAACTGTAATTGGAATTAAATTTAGGGTAGCACAGTGGCACGGTCCAGTGCTCCTGCAACCCTGAACTGGATAAGCAGAAGAAAATGGATGGATCCATGTTTAGGAGTTATAGCCATTTTTCACATAGCGCCCCAATTACTTTCCAAGATCCTAATCACAATGATGCTCACTAAGGAAATCTCAAAGATCAAGATTCTTGATGCAGATTCCTAAATATTTGCATTGTATCAGGGCACCCTGAAACCTCCCTTATGCTACAATAGGCTTGCAAAAGTATTCGGCCCCCTCGAACTTTCCCACATTTTGTCACATTACAGCCACAACAAACATGAATCAATTTTATTGGAATTCCACGTGAAAGACCAATACAAAGTGGTGTACCCGTGAGAAGTGGAACGAAAATCATACATGATTCCAAACACTTTTTACAAATAAATAACTACAAAGTGGGGTGTCTGGGTCTGGTTGAATTGGGGTTTAGTCCTCGTGTCTTGATACAGCCCTGATTTTGTTCTGCCTTGCTGCTTAATTAAAAGCCCCCCCCCCCAATGGGTATTGTACTCAGCCCTAAAAATCTTAGAAACATGGCATCTAACCAGGTACTTACTCTGTCTTGGCCAGTAACACTTTGAGGAATCTTGAAGTCATTTTGACATTGGTCTTTCAGTGAACAAATTAAACAAATGTGCTGGGCTGCTTTTGTTCAATAGTTCTAAAATTAGGAACACCCTGTCTCAGAATGATACTGAAAAACTAGTTTATGCATTTATTACTTTTAGGATGGACTATTCTAATTTATGATCAGGTTGTTCTAAAATCATCCTGAAAGTTAATCCACTTAATCCAAAATCCTACAACAGGAGTACTGACAAGTACTAGAAAGAGAGAGTATATTTATTCCATATTAGCTGCTCTTCATTGGCTCTCTGTTAAACCTCTGTGTAGTTTATTTTACGAAATTTTATATATTTATACACACACACATGCACACACACATATATATATATATATAAATATGTATATATACATATTTGGCATACTTATTCAGTAATGCGCATACATTCTTATATTTGTACATATATTTATTCTTATAATTCTCAGATTCCTATTCTTATATTTTGCTTTGTTCTTATGCTATTGTGTTTTGCACACCTCTGTTGCTTGTGAAGCTTGCACACAAGAATTATACTCGCATGTGCTGTACCAGTGTACCAGCACATGTGATGTGACAATAAAAGTGATTTGAATAAATTTAAAATCCTTCTTGTCATATGCAAGGTCTTGAAAAATTAAATTCAATTTCATATCAGTTTTATTTATATAGTTCTAAATCACAACAACATTTGCCCCATCTCATCTTAAAGACGTCATAGTACCATATCATGCCAACAGAGCACTTCACTTTTGAAATTTTGATTTTAATTGTGGTTTCTAAGGTGTTTAAAAATAGAATAGTAGGCAGAGTCTTCAGCTTTCAGGCCCCTCTTCTGTAGAGTAAATGGTAAATGGTCTGTATTTGTATAGCGCTTTACTTGGTCCTAAGGACCCCAAAGCGCTTTACACTATACACAATCATCCACCCATTCACACACTGGTGATGGCAAGCTACAGTGTAGCCACAGCACTGACAGAGGCGAGGCTCTGGACACTGGCGCCACCCTCTGGTAAATGGACTGGTTCTTATATAGTGCTTTTCTACTCATCTGAGCACTCAAAGCGCTTTACACAACTTGTGCATTCACCCATTCACACCCATTCGCACAAGCACATTTTTCTAATAGCTAACATTCACACACATTCATACTCCGATGGATGCATCGGAGAGCAATTTGGGGTTAGTATCTTGCCCAAGGATATTTGGCATGCAGACTAATCGAACCACCAACCTTCCGATCAGTAGATGACCTGCTCTACCACCTGAGCTACAGCCACCCCACCACCAGTAGGCAACGGGTGAAGTGTCTTGCCCAAGGACACAACGACCGAGACTGTCGGAGCCGGGGCTCGAACCGGCAACCTTCCGATTTCAAGACGAACACCCAACTCTTGAGCCACGATCGCCCCACTGGAGCTAGTCCCCAGTTTTGATTTGGGAGACAGACGATCTCTCTATCTTTAAGATTAAGCTTATGATGATGATGTACTGGCTGCTTCTTTTTCACCTGTTTTTACTCTGTGTGTTTTCACACTTTGCATCAAATTTTGCATAGACTTTTTGTCCTGTCTCTCTTGGCTGACCTTCCCTGAGCCTAGTTCTGCTGGAGGTTTCTTCCAGTTAATAGGGAGAGTTTGCTTTCCAAGTGCTTGGTCATAGTGGGTTGTTTGATTGTTTGAGTATTCTCTCTATTTTTGTAGGGGTCTTTACCTTAAAATATAAAGAGCTGTTATGATTTAGTGCTATATAAATGACATTGAAGTAGCTAGTAGTCAGCAGTCATTTTGCCTGTAGTCACTTAAAGTTGTCAAATGGCATTCACTTTTTATGGTCTCTGGTGACCACGTGACTTCCAGTGTGGTTGAAGCTTTTAAGATATGTCATGTTACTTTGCCAGGACAGTGGCTCTTTGTTTCTTCGATTAGACGCTCACCAACTTTCTTGGAATGTGTCCTGACTGCAGCACTGCATTTACAAGCATGGCACTGATATTCATCTTGTCATCAAGCACTGAATTTTCTCTGACACTTGCAGTGAAAAAAAATTATCCAGTGGTCTGTTAGAAGTCATACCTTCATGTATAAGCCCATGTCTCAGTATATAAGAATCAAAACTGTTCAGTTTTTTTTATATATTAAAGGGTTAATATTGATTATTAAATTAAATTATGGAGTTTAAAGTTTTTTAAAAACTGTATAATCATAATAAGTTTGAGGGTAATATGCAGGGGCCTAGTTGCCAGATTTCCCTGGTTGTTAAGTTTCATTTCCTCCTGCTCCACAATCCCCTTCAGGCACTCTGATTTGCAGACAACTCTGAGTCTAGTGTATGAGCATTCACCCTGTTATCACCCAGTACAACACTACCACATAGTTTATGGTCTACGCTGATCTGTACTTCTTGACCATCATGCATCGAGCTTAATAAACTTTCATAAAAATATTTCAATGTTTTCTTCATCTCTCTGTCACCCAGCTGATCTAAACACACCTCATTCACATCCTACCACAATCAAACCCTGTTACAACATACGGTCTAATTTCAGATATGGCTTTTGTTAGTAATATTGACAAAGATTACATTAACTGCATATTGTTTGTGGATACATTTTTGTGTGGTCTAAACATATTTGCTGTTCACAGGGGAACCAAAGGCAAGGACATCAGCACTATCAAGTCATTGAGGGTTCTTCGAGTTCTCAGGCCTCTGAAGACCATCAAGCGCCTGCCAAAACTCAAGGTTCTATTCTAGGACTTGAGTACACCCCCTTTAAAAAGTACAAATTTAATCAGTAGCTCAATGAACAAAAAAACACTTTCCCAAATTTTCACAAAGCTGAGTTTTAGTGAACACTCCATAACATGAAAATAAGGTTAATAATATAACTTAGATCACAAAATCTTCAGTTTTACTCAAATTGGTTGAAGCAAAAATGAATACACCCTGCAACAAAAACTACTACATCTGGTATTTTGTATTGCCACTGTGATTTTCAAGGACAGCACCAAGTCTTCTAGGCATGGTATGAACAAGTTGGCGACATATTGCAACATCTATCTTTTTCCATTCTTCGAGAATAACCTCTTTTAGAGCCTGGATGCTGCATGGAGAGTGATGCTCAACTTGTCGCTTCAGAATACCCCACAGGTGTTTGATTGGGTTCAGATTAGGAGACATACTTGACCAGTCTATCACCTTCACCCTGTTCTTCTTCAGAAATGCAACAGTAGCTTTAGATGTGTGTTTTGGATCATTGTCGTGTTGGAAAAGTGCACAACAACCAAGTGCACGCAGTGATGGCAGCATCTTCTCCTTCATTATAAAGCAGTACACAACATTAAGTTCATGATACCATCAATGAAATGCAGCTCCCCAACACCAGCAGCACTCATGCAGCCCCACATAAGGACACTGCCACCTAGTGATGTGTCGGTCGCGAACGAAATGGCTCTTAGAGCCGGATCTTTAATGTGAACGACACGAGCCGGCTCCTTATCGTGAACTGTGGGTTTTTTTTTCTTTCTCTCACCCTCTCTCTCGCACTTTTTTTCCGCTTCACTGCAAGCCTTGTGCTTTACGCTGGGATGAGGGGGGAGGGGCGGTAGTTACACTCAGTAGCACAGGAACAGACCGGGAGGGAGAGATAGAGAAAGAGCCAGGGACAACAACGTCACATTAGAAAGGTATAGTAATCATCCACAACTATTTTCAGTTGCAGAGGATAAAGGATTCAGAAAGTTTATTCATGCAGGTCCATATGACAGAGAATATGCATGTTCTTTTTGTTTTTATATTTAAATTTATATTTAATTCTGTTGTGGTTTGCAGTGTTTTGTGTTGTTTCACTTTAAATTTGTAAAAGGAAAAAGCTGAAAATTTAAATAGTTAGAAGTTGAAATGTGAATAGTTGGTTTTTGTATTATATGATTTATTTATTACATTTTATGTGGAGTGAATAAATAAAAGTATATTTACGGTGGCCCCTACAGACAAAGCATGTACAAACTTCAAAACAGGTATGAATTCTGAAGCACGTACAAACTCTGAAGCACGTACAAAAGACAACAGAAGTGCTCCAGGATGCTAGGTGCAATGTTGAGCTTTTGTTACCTAGTGGCTACACAAGCCAGCAAGTACCAACGACCGGATTTGATGTGTGGTAATAACAGGTAAATGAACTTTTTTTTTTTAATTATTTGAATATATATGAGTGCTTGTGTATAAATACACAAACAATACGCATATGCTTTCAATTGTGTAATTTAAGTGATCTAGTAGCTCTGCTTTGGAAGTTCAGTTCATGCTAGAAATGTGTTTTGGAGTTTGTACGTGTTTCATCTCTAGGGGCCACCGCATATATTTATATATAAAAATATATAAATAAAACCACTTTTTTATTTTACATTAGTAATTCCTTTTGTGCATAATTTTATATTATTGTTAATAATAAATTAATTAAAGCAACAAAACAATCTGAAGAGCCGGTTTGGAGCCAAAAGAGCCGGCTCTTTTTAGAGAACCGGCTCTTTCGGTTCGGCTCACTAAAAAGAGCCGGAAATCCCATCACTACTGCCACCACCATGTTTTACTATAGGCACCATGCATTTCATTTTGAAATCCTCACCTTTACCACGCCATACAGTTTTGAAACCATTAGTTCCAAAAACAGTGATCTTTGTCTCATCACTCCAGATTATAGAGTCCTAGTAGTCTTCATCTTTTTCAGCATGGGCCCTAGCAAATTCTAGGCGTGCTTTTTTGTGCATGGGCTTTAGGAGAGGCTTTCTTCATGGATGATACCCATGCATGCCATTCCTCTGAAGTGTGCGCATCAGAAGACGCTCCTGTCAAGATGTTAACTTACGTGGAGGGCCTGGACGTCTCTGTACAATGGTTGCATTTCCATCTTTTTTAAATTTTTGGATCACTTTTGCTACAGTACTTTGACTGATATGTAAAGCTTTGCTGATCTTATTGTAGCCCTCACCTTTTTTGTGTAAAGAAATTATTTCCTTTCTCAGATTTTGTGACATTTCTCTTCCATGTGGAGCCATTGCTGACAGCATGAAATGGGAAGGGCTTTTCTTTGTTAATTAATGTCCTTTTATAGTCACCTGTCTGCTGGACATCTCTTAAATGAATCATTAGACTCACCTGTGCTTGAATGCCTGTTAATTCGAATTTTGAAGTCTTAAGCGTGGCTTTTCTCCTAAGACTATAATTGGGGTGTACTCAATTTTGCGACATGGGCTTGAATGAATTTGTTAGGAAAATCACTTTTTTGTGTGCACAAATAAACAAATCTTGTTTGCAATCAATGGCCCACATTTGTGGGAATATTTTGTAGTATAGTATCTCATAGAAAGGAAACTAAAGGTTTTCTGACAAACGTAGTGGGGTGTACTCATTTATGCTGAGCACTGTAGCAGTTAATTAGTAGTCATTTTGTAGACAGCTCTAGTTAAGAAAGCAGCATAGTAACAAAACAACCAGCATTAAATCATATTTACAAATTTTGTGTATTCTTCTTCATTTAAAATTTAAAATCTGTTTGTGTCCTCAGGCGGTGTTTGACTGTGTGGTTAACTCTCTGAAGAATGTGCTGAACATCCTCATTGTTTACATCCTCTTCATGTTCATCTTTGCCGTCATCGCAGTTCAGCTCTTCAAGGGGAAATTCTTTTATTGCACTGATGAGTCCAAAGGCCTGGAGAAAGACTGCAAGTTGGTCTAAAAAAATCCCCACATCCTCACTTCATATTTTAGAGCTTAAGTAACTAAACTTTCAAATGCTACTTATTGTGTGCCTGTCTCCACTTGCTTTATTTCTTACAGAGGACAATTCCTAGATTATGACAAAGACGAGGTGGCCGCCATGCCCAGAGAGTGGAAAAAGTATGAGTTCCATTATGACAATGTGCTGTGGGCTTTTTTGACCCTCTTCACTGTCTCGACCGGGGAGGGCTGGCCAACGTAAGTACAGCTAGTCTGATTATTAAAATGTATTCAATGAAAAACAGGGCTTGTCCAGGAATGTAGTTCCTTGTTCATAAATGTAGCCTTACATGATTCCAATGAGAAAACTAACTATTTAAAAATGCAAATAAAACTGAAAATAAAAACTTACCAAGACAGAAGTTCATCCAAATATTCAGAAGGCTCTGGTATGATGTTCAAGCCAACAAGCAGAAAACCCAATACATTAATCAGAAAAGATCATAGCATAATAAAGTTCAATTTTATTTATACAGGACCAAATGACACTAACAAACCCTTCAAGGTTTATATTGTGAGGTAAAGACTATGGAAGCTCTTTTCCACCACACAAAAAAAGTATCCATAACTTGAAATTTTGAGTTATTTACTCGAAATTTCGACTTATTAACTCAAAATTTTGAGAAAAGTAATTAAAAAATTTGAGTTAGCTCTGCCAATTAGCAATCTACATGAACAATGTCATTTTGTTGTTACCTGGAAGGATATGGCACAGAGGAATGCCTACTCAAAACCGGATCGCAACAAATTGGCACTTTCGAGAGTATGTTTGCCGATAGTAATGCCATGTGATTCGGCTAATAACACAAGGACTTCATTGTTACGTCCCAGTCTAGGGGTACAGGAACGTAACATAAGAGTTAAAAAAGGAAGTGAACCCGCCCTGGGCCCCAAAACCATACACAGAAAAAACTATTTCTTAGTGAACGGTGGTTTATTTTTCTACACTGAAAATGAAGCTCCGGGGTGAACAAAGGCCAAAATAACAAACAAAACAAGCTAAGTCAGGTGAGGAGGTGCTATCTAAAACCCTATGTGAAACAAAAATCAAACAAAAGACAAACGCTACACCTAACTCCCTAACTGAAATAAACAGGAGAAAACAGTACAAGGAAAAATAATAAGGCAGCTCACCCCTTCTGTTTCAGTGCTATTTACAATGTGCTATTTACAAGTGAAAACTAATGTACACACTATGTACAAAGCTCAGTAAGTCACGAGAATCACAAATATCACAGAGTTTGGAGGCCAGGGTCAGGTCTATGCTGCTGTCAGTTGCTGCCCCGAACAACTGCTGGTGAGGGATTTTTAAAGCAACCATGATCAGGGGACCAATCAGCAGCCGTCAGCTTATCCAATCAGGGACCTGCAGGGACTTAAAGACACAGACAGAACAAGAAACAGCCACCAAGAGACATTATGCCCAGGGCCGTAACTCAAAATTTTGAGAAAAGTAATTAAAAAATTCGAGTTAGCTCTGCCAATTAGCAATCTACATGAACGATGTCATTTTGTTGTTACCTGGAAGGATATGGCACAGAGGAATGCCCACTCAAAACCGGATCGCAACAAATTGGTGCTTTCGAGAGTATGTTTGCCGATAGTAATGCCATGTGATTCGGCTAATAACACAAGGATTTCATAATTTCTGAAGCCACACTGAAAATACTCAGCAATTTGTGCATTCATGACTGGCTGTAATACTGGTAGCTTAGCTATGTCATTTGTAGCTGAGGGCTTCAGCTTCCGGGTAACAAGGAAATGACATCATTCACGTAGATTACCATGTAGATTACCGACTGGCAGCACTAACTCAAAATTCCGTGTTACTTATCTCAAAATTTCGAGAAAATAACTTGAAATTTCGGCACTAACTGGCGCTAAATGGAAGGAGCATATAACCCCAGCCTCTTTACACTGGGTCACTGTTCCTTACAGGATCCAATTTAAACTCTTACTTTTTTGTTTTTAAGGCACTTACCGGCCAAGCCCCTTCTTACCTGTCTGAGCTCCTAATTATTTTTGCTCTAGAGAAAACCATGAGGTCCAGTTCAAAACTCATGTTGTCAATTCCACGGACTACTTCATTCTTGTGGCGACAGAGCCTTCTCTGGCAGGTCGCAGACTTGTGTTGTGCATGGTGAACCAATGCAGGAATTGAGCCATATATTCGGTGTGGGGGAGATTACCCTCTTTATGACCAAGGATGTTGTTAAAAACAGTTGTGAGCAGGAGGTCACACAAACGCACCCCCATGACACACACACACACACGTGCACACACACACACACACACACACACACACACACACACACACACACACACACACATAGTGCCTTGTCTTTTGTAACCAAGGGGGGTAACCAATACAACACAAGCACCTCCCACCTTTATGGTGGGAGGTGCTTGTGTTGTGTTGTATATTGTAACAGTTTTTCAATAAAAAAAACTGTGGTGTAGAAGTGAACTTATAGTGAACCTTGCCAAAATGTGAGTGTGCTTAGGCCACAGTGACTTGGGTGAGATGGTTGGACAGGGGCAGATACGACTGGTAAGAGCCAGAGTAGAAATTATTGATCAGTTCCCTCCTCCTACTCCTACTACTCATCAAAGTATATGTCACCACTGCTATACTGACCTGTTTTCACCTCTTGTAAATAAAATAGTTTATGCATACCATGAATGGGCTTCCTCTTTTGTTTCAAGCTACTTGTAAAATAATATAGAGAATATAAGAAGCTGCAAAAGGGTGCCTAACTCAAAATGAGATGAACCAAACAAAAAACAGCTAAATTTAAAATATCTGACGTTTAAATAATAAATAAATAAAAAATATTTTATTTGTATAGCACCTTTCTAGACAGAATCACAAAGTGCTGCACATAAGATAACAAATAATCAAAGGGTAAACCAGACAATATAAAACAGGCAGAAATTTAACCAAAAACAGTTTTAAAAAGGTGAGTTTTGAGTTGTTTTTTAAAAACAACTACCAAGTCCACGGTTCTTAATGTATGAAGGAGAGAGTTCCACAGTCTCGGGGCCACAGTGGCAAAAGCTCTGTCACCCTTTGTTCTCATCTTAGTCTGTTTTATAGCAAGTAAGCCCTGATCAGATGACCTCAGGGACCTGCTAGGGACATAGGGCTGTAGCAGATCGGAGATGTAGGGTGGTGCCAGTCCATGCAAGACTCTAAATGTCAAGACCAGGATCTTAAAATGTACTCTAAATTCAACAGGAAGCCAGTGTAGCTGAAATAGCAATGGTGTCACATGTGGATACTTGGAGGTTTTGTCAACAGCCCAGCTGCAGTGTTTTGCACAACCTGCAGACGATCCAGAAAACCTTTGCTTAGACACATAAACAAAGAGTTACAATAGAGATTGACAGAACACGTGACTTTCGCGCATTGCATTGTGAGTACGAGTGGCAGCAAAATCAAAACACTGCATCAAGCGCTAGCATTTCCAGCACTGGTAATCATTAATTCTGCGGTTTTAATCCCTACCTGCATTTTATTTGCCCCAAAAACAGTTATGTACAAAATGACGGAGAACACGGCAAAGACAGACTTGACGAAAACGCAAAAAAAAAAGTATGAGGAAAAATCAAAGGAGTGAAAGGGTTAGACCCATACGTGCATACAGAGTGGAGTAAGGACGTTAGCGTGCTGCCCAACTTTCATCACGCACATATTTATTATTGTATGGTCCTAAGTCTGAGTGCATACACTCACAAAATGTTTAGTAACTTCAGATCCCTGCAACAAGCCCAGGTCCAGTTTACTTTGGTGATTTGGACTATTCCATTTCACAGCTGTTGTTAATTTTCTTTCCTTTATCTCCTGTACAGGCCAACGCAATCTATTTGTCTTTTTAGGTTGTAGTATTACACAACATTTTCAGATCTAATAGAAATAAAATTAGTGTTTCATAATTCATTAAATTTATTGTCTTTATTTATAACTGGCCATATTGTTTCATTCTATTATAGAATCTTACAAGAAAGAGGCAAAATTGTATTCCATTATGCTTTATTAGCAAATCAATAATGCAAAAAACACCAAAAAACATTGCAAAATAACATACTGGAAAACAGTTATTCATCACTTGATTGCTTCAATACAACCCTTGGACACATATATACGGGACTTTTTGTGGCTGTTTTGATATCGCTCTCTCTCTTAACCAATCAAATCTCGCTGTGGTAGCAGCTTTAAACTTAGTATGACCCAGGTTGATAGAGGGTTCCCAGTCTGGATCGCATTCCAGCATTTAGGCTGGTTTTCCTACAAAACACTACAAATATTAGCCCGCAAAGCCACAGTGAACAAAGCAGCATAGCGAAACCAATTCAATTAAAATCAATATAAGGCTTAATTGTAACCTACATCAACAATTATGTTATGATAAATTACGTAATAACTACAACACAAGACTCTTTGGAAATGCTTGGAGCAGACTTAAATGTGAGCTGGAGTGTTCTGGAATGTTATATTTGGTCTTCGAATAGCTGCAATCCAGGCCATCTGTCTGCTCTTTGTTACATTGGAAACATGGCTTGAACAGTTTCTCTTCCATGACGTAATCCGATAAAAAACAATCTCTTTACCCGTCAGCTTCCCGTGGCTGTCTTGCGACCGGCTATTGCAGTTAATAATACAACAGCTTCTTGCCATTCTTTGTGTTTCTTTTTATTGCTGTGTGACTGTTTTCATGTGAAAGCCTGCATGCGCTAGTACCGCTTGCCACTCGTACCTACAATCCTTTGCAGTTTTACCCCGGAAATGACGTCACATTTTCGATCTCTATAGTGAGGAAATAAATGCATGTATAGCTATCTCCAGTTTCGAGCAAGATAAAATAGGGCTTAACACATTTCTTAAATGATAAAAACAAGACCAAACCAGAGATTTCACATGCCCATCCAATGTGAGAGTCGAGTCAAAAGTGACACCTAAATTCCTGATAGAGGATTTAACATACACAGAAAGAGGACCAAGGGCTTTCGCTATCTGGGATACAAATCTGTCCAGAGCACATATTAGTTTTCCCCTCGTTGAGTTGGAGGAAATTTACAGCCATCCAACGTTTGATGGAATCTAAGCAGTCATTTAAAAGCTGAAGGTTAGATAAATCCTGGGGCTTAAAAGAGATGTACAACTGAATATCATCAGCATAACAGTGATAAGAAATGTCCTCAAAAGAGCCCATTATATGCTGGAGGGGGAGAAGATATATTAAGAACAATAAAGGCCCCAAAACCGAACCCTGAGGGACACCATAAGTAAGGGAGGCAGAGGATGACCTAAAATCAGAGACCATCACAGAAAAAGATCGGTTATGTAGATATGAGGAGAACCACTCCAAGACAGTACCCGATACACCAACCCAATATTTAAGCCTTTCGAGGAGGATGTGGTGGTCAACAGTGTCAAAAGCCGATGTTAGGTCCAACATAAGTGGGACCAAGCATTTTCCTGCATCATTATTCATCAAAATGTCACTTGAGACCCTAAGAAGGGCTGTTTCTGTGGAGTGAGCTCTGCGAAAGCCGGACTGAAACTTATCGCAAATGCTATGTTTGTCCAGAGTTGCTATAAGTTGCTTAGCCACAACCTTTTCAAGAAGCTTAGCAATTAAGGGTAATTTAGAGATAGGTCTGTAGCTGCTCCAAAGAGATGGGTCTAGCGGAGGTTTTTTTTTTAAAGTGGGAGAATAGCAGCATTTTTAAAATAAACCGGAACTATACCAGACGACAGTGAAGAGTTGATTAGAGTGAGCACAGATGGACCAATAATTACCAATAATGACTAGAGGTGGGAATCACCATACATCCCACGATACGATATTATCACAATACTTAATGCACGATACGATATTATTGCAATTTTTAAAAATATTTTGCGATATTCAGATTCTGTACATAAAGGTGAACTTTATCAATTTTCATTTTATCTAATATCAAAGTCTCGCACTCAGTCTTTCTCTCATTTCAGTCAGTTTTATTGTTGACAAACTGAACGGTTTGTATTACAGTCTAGTCCAACTTAACTGAATGCAACCATCTGGTACAATTATAGCTATTCTGAACTATGCAATTTATGAAAACTATGCAGCCCATTCAGCAACTGAAGAATTTGAAAGTAAATTAAAACAAAATATAATTTTACATTAAATAAAAAAGTTTTAAACTTAATTAAAATAAAACATGTCTTAAATTAAAATAAGTAAACTGTCATGTTTATTGCTGCCAAAAAAAAGTTAAACACATTTGGACAGTGAAGGAATGTCAGGATTCTTGCTCAGAAAAAGGAGCTGATCAACATGCTCTGAAGTCAGAGCACAAAAACTTTTTTTGTAACAAAATATCGATTTCTGCTGTCCCTGTATCGATTCATTATTAGCAAACAAAATATCACGATACTACACAGTATCGATTTTTTCCCCCACCCCTAATAATGACCTGACACTTAAGGGGAATGCTTACATAAGTAATATGCTAAAATAATATAGCAAGTCAATAAGACTTTACAAACCAGGATTAGCTTTTGTAAATATTTTCCTAGAAATAATTTTTTTTATACATTTCCCAGTGTTATAACACTGTTACATCACAGTCTTTCAACACCAACTGTCTGCCATCTACAATCCAGTTTTGAGAACCCTTCCCAGGTGCCTTAATGCCCACTCACATCTTCTATCAGGTGATCTCAATAGGTCACATGATAGGGTGAGGCAACGTCTCACAATGGTTTACCTGAAATCTCTGCTAATAATGACCCACACCCTTTTTCACACCTTGGCGCATGTGATGAGCTGTCTGATCAATAGTGGGTCAACAACCCTCTTTAAGGGATAACTCTCACTAGTGTTTAAATACCTGGAACTCTACCATTTTTTAATGAATGGTGGAAATGAAAGTTTCAGAAGTTTCACAGATGAGAGATGAAATGTCTTCAACAAATTTAAAGAACTCCAGTGCTTTTTATTTCATAGATAGCTCTGTGAGTAATTTTCTGTAAAACGATATATAACGCTTGGCCAGGACTTCTTCTCAAAGTCCATTACAGTGGGTAAAATAAGTATTGAACATGCCACTAATTTTATATTATATATATTTCGAAATGTGCTATTGACATGAAATTCTCAAAAGATGTCAGTAACAATCCATCCAGTCCACACATGCAAAGAATCAAACCACAGATGACAGAGAGACAAAATATTGAACACATGAAAAACAGGAAATGCAAAAAGGCATTAAAAGTCATGACACAAGCTGAAATGTATCAGTAATTAGAAAGCAATCCTGCCACTTAGTGCAAATTAATATTAACTCGTTCAGTCTCAGCTGATGGCATATAAATAGGTGTCATACAAAAAACATCTCATGATGGACAAACTAGTGAGCTCTCTCAACTGTACAACCTTATTGCAAAATGGGCTGGTGCAATTGGTTACAGAAAAATTTCTAAACTGCTGAAGGTTCCAGTGAGCACTTTTAGGCCCATAATGTGGAAGTGGAAAGAACATTTCATCATAAACTGGCCACAACCAGTGTTGGGAAGGTTACTTTTAAAATATATTTCACTACAGATTACAGATTACATGCCCCAAAATGTATTTTGTAACGTATTCCGTTACGTTACTCAATGACTCAACGTATTCTGAATACTTTGGATTACCTATCATGCTTTTTACAACTACTGTACTATGACTGTACTATTGCTGTGTGAATTATGACTTTTACTGAAGGTTACTCGCCATACCAATACCGACTAGATTTTTAAATCTTAATATAAATGAGTAACAGTAGGGTGGACATTAGGTAAGGCTGCACTTTTTGCAGCGATCTCCTATAGAAAACTATTCCACGCGTATATAAAACAGGTCCGCGGCTCCGAACCGTAGTAAAGGGACCTCTGGCTAATATGTCGGGTTCCGCGTCGGTCTCATAGCCGAAAACTAGCTTTACTTTGTTGTCTGGGTCAACTTTGCTAGCGAGAGACAGAGAGAGGCGTTGAAAGGCTGCTCCAACGGAACTTATTTTTTTCGGAGGAAAACACGAAAAAAGTGTACAGCCGAGTCTTAATAGCTTACTTATAACTGGGCTCGTCAGGCACTCTTTTTGGCTGCAGTGGTTATTATTATATTTGCATGCTTCCAGCTCCCGTTTCTGCTCGGTGACAGCTCGTACTTTTCCTTTTTCTCCCTCCCTCGCTCACAGACACATAACGGGTACGGCAGTCCATTCTCCCTGCAGAAGGGACTACACTGTCCATGAAGCTACATTCTTTAGGGCTATGCCTGTAACACTCTGCCTATTGCCTTCATATTAAATCATTTTTGTGAATAATTTTTAAAAATATTTCTTCACGTCATTATGCGGGCCGCAAGTAGAGGTGACATGGGCCGCGAGATTGAGACACAGGCCTCTTAATGCGTGTTTTGTTTGGGGCGTGGAAACCAAAAATAGAGAGGGCATAGTCGAACATATGAAACAGGAAAATACCGCCGTGTAATCACTTTATTTCAGCAAAGTAACTGTATTCTAAGTACCACCTTTTTAAACGGTAACTAACGGAATACAGTTACTCATATTTTGTATTTTAAATACGTAACGGCGGTACATTAATTTCGTTACTCCCCAACACTGGCCACAACCAGGTGTTCCCTGCAAGATTTCAAAAAGAGGAGTGAAAAAAAAATATCAGAAAAGTTGTCCAAGAACCATGGACCACTTGTGGAGAGCTAAAGAATGACCTGAAATCAGCAGGTATAATTGTTTTAAAAGAAAAAAAAAATGCCCTCAACTGCCAAGGCCTGTATGCATGCTCACCAAGCATCACTACATTGCTAAAGAAAACGCATGTTGAAACACAATTAAAGTTAGCTGAGCAACATTTAGAAAAGCCTGTGAAAAACTGGGAGCATATATTCTGGTCAGATAATAACAAAATTGAACTCTTTTGATGCCATAATACACACCATATTTTCAGGTTAAAAGGGAAAGCTTATCACCTCAAACATACAACCCCAAGAGTGAAGTTTAGAGGAAGGAACATCATGGTGTGAGGCCTGTTTTTCATCATACTGCACTGGCACCACTTATTTTAATTGAAGGAAAGATCAATGGAAAATGTATCAGTGTATCAAGACATTGTTGATAAAAAATCTGCTGCCATCTAACAGGATGACGGGGATGAAATGAGGGTGGATGTTTCAGGAAGGCAATGATCCCAAACACACACTCAAAGAAACTCTCAACTGGTTTCAGAGAAAGAAAATAAAACTGATAGAATCGTGCAGTCAATTACCTAACCTGAATCCAATCTCATCTATGGAAAAGAAAAAGAACCTTAAGGATTTGAAGCCAATGCGTACAACTAGTTTCAATAAGCGTGTTCACTACTTTTTCCCTGTGTCATTTGTCATTAGTATATATAACTTAATTTAGGGATATCAGTGTCTGATTTCTTTGCATGTGTGAACTGGATGGGTTGTTACCAACTTCTGGTAGTAATTCATGTCAACATCTCATGTCAACAGCAACTTTAGAAATATATATACAGAAGACTGGTGACGTGTTCAGTATTTGTTTTACCCACTGTATATACAGCTTATTTCTCGTAACCTGAAGGCTTTTGTTTTCTTTTTGTTTGTTTTTTAGTTTTTTGCAATTTGCCTTTATTAGTCAAATTTGCCTTGATAGTGAAAGTGAGGAGAGGGGGAAGACACACAACAATCCCCACTATCATGTAGTCTGCTCTAGCTAATAGCTAATTTTACTTTGCTTTAACTAAAGAATTGTTTCACTTTGTTCTCTTGGGAAACACACACAGCAACGTTTCCTAGCCTGAGTTATATAGTTTATAATGCTTAGCTTAAAGTGATTGCATGGATATGTTCCTGTACCTTCCTTGCTGCAGTGTTCTGAAGCACTCCGTGGATGCCACCTTTGAAGACCAGGGTCCCAGTCCAGGCTATCGGATAGAAATGTCAATCTTCTACGTGGTCTACTTTGTCGTTTTCCCCTTCTTCTTTGTCAACATCTTTGTTGCTCTAATCATCATCACCTTCCAGGAACAAGGAGACAAGGCCTTGTCTGAGTGCAGCCTGGAAAAAAATGAGGTAAAGAGCTCAGAAGTTTTTAGTATTACAATATGTACCTGATTTTCTCTTTTTCCTGGTATGCAGTATTACTGCATACCAGTATGTTATAATGTACACGGTATGAAGTATGTTGTGAATATTCTATAACTATAAGTATGTACAGGCTGTAGTGAGTACAAGCTATGTACAGGCTATGAACAGGATATAAATATGAAATAAAAAAAAAACTACAGAAATCTGAGATATACAGTTATACAGAAATGTGAACTATGCAAGTTATAAACAGATGTAGGATTAAAAATTATCGTATGTACAGAATGATTATTTACACAGAACTATACAGTAGTGCAGTTAAGATAAGTGAGATATGTGGATAATTTCTACAGAGGCTATATAAAGTGCTAGTGGTTGTGAGTGGTGGTTCAGTCCATGTTATTATTGTGTGTTTGAGGGTACGGTTGTCCATCTGTCTTACAAAGTTTGAACATATATAATGATTGCTGTGTAACTTTAGCTTCATAAATCAAATTGCTTTAAACGCTACGTCCAGATGAACAGAATCAACTTTTGGAGATTTACTTACCTGGATGATTGAGCATGCATCATGAAATTGCTTTAAACTTTCAGAATCGGTCTGCTCTATCTAATAGCTAAAAACAAATCATAATCTGTAATTTGAAAACTTCACCAGGTACATTATTGGCTTGCTAAAATATGAAAAATAACTAAAGCTGTCTATATTCGAGCGCACGCTAATAAATGCAAATGAAGAAAATGCTATTTTCATTAAACCTTCATGTTGGATTGAGCAAATATGAGAAACTGAACCACAAAAAATATTAATAGATTGTATGGGCAGAAATCTGTGCCATCAGAAACTGAATTTGAATAAGTTAAATTTGAATTTGAATTGCTCAGATTGAATCTGAATTGTAACTTGAATAAATGCTTTTGAAAACTGAATTATTATTATTATTATTAGTCTAATTTGAAATTGAATTTATGGTTTGAAAATGATCATCACTAAATTGAAATTGAATTTTATATTTTGAAAATGTATTGATTTGCTTTGAAACTGCATTTTATCCTTTAAAAATTCAGCTCTCGAATAATTTCAGTTTCACTTCTCACCATTCAGTTTCAGTTCCAAAATTCAATTTCAGTCCCAAAATTCAGTTTTTTGGAACTTACATCCGGTTCCGGTTCAAGCGCAGATTAATAGAACTACGTTTTACTAGCGGACCGAAAGTGTTACTGACAGGAATCTACAGCATCTTGAGCTGAATTAAGACTTCAGAAGTCATTCGTCATGTCGAATGACCAGCGGATAAACTCTCAGGTTGGTAATAAATGTATTACATGTATAAGAACAAGCGTCATGTTAACAAATGATAGCCGTAAGGTAACTTTTATGCTTATTGTAGCTGTTAGCTAAAAACGCTAATTTAGCGTAGTTTGCCCTGAATTCAGCTTTGACAAACAAATATGATCGACTGTTTCTAGTAGAATTCCAAAGTTGTCATCTTGTACCCTCTCAGAGTACCCCCTCTGTATGCTTGCAGAGACCCCTACAGTAGGGAAACATGCAAAACGGTGTCCAAACCTTTGTGTTTTAGCTTTATTTATGTCTTACACAGCATCCCAACTCTTTAGCTAACTTAATAACTTTAGCTAAAGTGAATAGTTAGTCTAATTCATTAGTGCAGCATTACTGGATCACCTCTGTTTGAAGTGATATAATATGATATACAACTATCACTGAAACAGCAAACTTTGTAAATAAGCAAACAACACTTCTCATTCTCTAAACGTTTGGCCACAGCTGTAGATTACACTATCAGTGCTTGTTCACTCTTGACAAGAATTACATTTCTAAATTTACTTTGTGCATTTACAGGTAAACAATATCTAATATTTTATCTAAATGACTGCTTTGTCTTTGAAAAGGGTGAAGAGCCTGAGGCCAGTGACAGTTCAGTTCTACTCTTAAGTACATCCTTACAGTGGCTCACAGGACAAGGCCACATTCCTGTCCTGCCAGAAGAGAAGAGAAACTTCAGAGTCTTCATGCAGTTCAACCACACCTGTCATATTCCATATGACAGGGGTCTCAAACTCCAGTCCTCAAGGGCCAGTGTCATGCAACTTTTCCATGCCCTCGAGGACTGGAGTTTGAGACCCCTGCCGTATGGTGTTCATGCTGTTTTCTACCCCACAGTTACAGCATGTCAGACTGCCTGTTCAGCATATGCAAAAATATATGATGAGTTTAAGCATGTGATGACAAAGGCCTTCCATTATGGTGTTTGTCATCACATGTCACAGACATCTGGATGATCATTTGGAATAAACAAAAAACTAAAAACTTGTTACTTCATCTTTTATCTTTATTATTATTATTATTGTTCTTATTTTACACTTTTCATTGTTAGGCATTAGGTTTATTTGTAGTTGTCCTTTCCAACTTCTTTCCCTCTTCCATGTTACTGTGTCAGCATCTATTTGGGTTTGGAAGTGGAACAGAAAGTAAGGAAATCCAAAGTGCCATTAAAACCAGGAGAGGTTCTTATATTTCAGAAGAAGGGATTCATTCAAAAGAAATGACCTCAATGCCATATTTTATTTAGGAACCCTGGAGAGCACTTTGCAAAATAACACATTCTTATAATTTCTCCCTCAGATGAGCCAAGCTACAACTGTCAGGGAAGGTGATGTAGGTACAGAGCATATGAGAGTGGTTAAGTTAATGTCTCTTGTCTAGATGAAGGCACAAGAGGGATCAAAGGCAAGGTGTAGAGATTCAGTATCTTCAGTCTTCAGTGGACACTCCATTTCTGGCACAAAACACCTGTAAAAGATGGTTTAGATGATTTAGGAGGTGACCCGACAACTTAAGCCTGTCAAACATAGTAATGGAGCAGTATGTTTATAAAAAAAAAATCTAATTAGGCATGCACTCAGTACCCTAAGAATTATTATGGTAGTTAAACACAGTGATAGTTGTATATCATATTATATCACTTCAAACAGAGGTGATCCAGTAATGCTGCACTAATGAATTAGACTAACTATTCACTTTAGCTAAAGTTATTAAGTTAGCTAAAGAGTTGGGATGCTGTGTAAGACATAAATAAAGCTAAAATACAAAGGTTTGGACA
Organism: Perissodus microlepis; assembly: GCF_051167445.1. Taxonomy (NCBI): domain Eukaryota; kingdom Metazoa; phylum Chordata; class Actinopteri; order Cichliformes; family Cichlidae; genus Perissodus; species Perissodus microlepis. The sequence continues at coordinate 10,079,389 of NC_140472.1, read as the reverse complement.
CCGTTTTGCATGTTTCCCTACTGTAGGGGTCTCTGCAAGCATACAGAGGGGGTACTCTGAGAGGGTACAAGATGACAACTTTGGAATTCTACTAGAAACAGTCGATCATATTTGTTTGTCAAAGCTGAGGGCAAACTACGCTAAATTAGCGTTTTTAGCTAACAGCTACAATAAGCATAAAAGTTACCTTACGGCTATCATTTGTTAACATGACGCTTGTTCTTATACATGTAATACATTTATTACCAACCTGAGAGTTTATCCGCTGGTCATTCGACATGACGAATGACTTCTGAAGTCTTAATTCAGCTCAAGATGCTGTAGATTCCCGTCAGTAACACTTTCGGTCCGCTAGTAAAACGTAGTTCTATTAATCTGCGCTTGAACTGGATGTAAGTTCCAAAAAACTGAATTTTGGAACTGAAATTGAATTTTGGAACTGAAACTGAATGGTGAGAAGTGAAACTGAAATTATTCGAGAGCTGAATTTTTAAAGGATAAAATGCAGTTTCAAAGCAAATCAATACATTTTCAAAATATAAAATTCAATTTCAATTTAGTGATGATCATTTTCAAACCATAAATTCAATTTCAAATTAGACTAATTCAAATTCAGTTTTCAAAAGCATTTATTCAAGTTACAATTCAGATTCAATCTGAGCAATTCAAATTCAAATTTAACTTATTCAAATTCAGTTTCTGATGGCGCAGATTTCTGCCCATAAGATTTTCCTATCCAAATAGAACAAAATTCTGGGTTTTCCAGATGATAATTTAAATATAATTCAGAAGATATTTTTGTTATTTAAGTGATTTTTTTGTTTTGAAGACTTGGGTCTTGCCATCTGAAATCAGCATAAAAACCAAACTAACCAAAGTTTGGGTATGTATTGATCATTTTAGCCTCAATTTTTTATGCATTTTTTAAAAAAAGGCTTCCACCCACTTTCATGCTTTTTTTGTTGTTGTTGCTGTTTTTTAAACAAAAGACAATGTTAGAACATGATCATCTCAAAAACTATTAAAAAGGTTGAAATTTTCACTGATCTTTATTTCCATCAAAATGAATCAGTATTTGTGATAGAGGCATCAAAAACTGTCTGAACATTTAAAATATGAAAAAAAAAATCAAGCAGTCCCGTAAAATCCCCATGTGTGATAACACATAAATAATAAAACTACACGTTGTGAAAGAGAACTAATGATAACTTCTAGATGTTATCTAATATCATTTAAAAATAAATTTAAAAAATGTGTCAAGTTTATTTCTATAACATATTTAAAAGCAACAGCTGGTGACCAAAGTGCTGTGTGTCAAACATAATCAAATAACAAGGCATAGGACAGAGTGCCCGATGTGACAGATAGTTAGGGATGCGAATATGGGGGTTATATGGTCTTGCTTGTGTGTACCAGTCAATAAGCAGTGGAGCATATAAATTAAAAAAAAAAAAAGACTGGGGGACCCCCATGCGTGTTTTTTTGTTTTGTTTTGTTTTGTTTTGTTTTTTTTCAGGAAAATGTATCCCCAGCCTAACCGGAAAACAAATCTCACTACTATACTAAAAAAGTAAAAAATATCAGTAGATAGTCTAACCCGCAGAGAACAGCATTTTGGAGTTTACAGATGGTACATCTGTTATAAGTGAGAAAACAATGTTCTTAAATATATGCATATTTTTCATTTTTAAAACCTACTCTATCCACCTACCATTTTCACACCTAGTAGGGATGGGTATCGAAAACCGGTTCTTATTGAGAACCGGTTCCCACTGTTTCTTTTTTTTTTCTTTTTCTTTTTTTTTGTTGCCTGTCCCGTTTGGATCTTTAGCCATCAGAATTGTTGTCTGAAGGCCAAGAAAGATGCCAAGTGGATTTACTTTACCAAGTGGATCATCATGGCCTTGCCATATTGGTCCATTTGATTGACCTTTATTATAATTATGTATTTATTTTATTTTCGTTTTTTAAAGACGGGACAGACATGACTGGGGGATAGGACAGGGAGAAAGAATGAAAGAAAGAGAGGGAGGGAGAGAAAGAAAAATAGAGGGGAGAAGAGATGGTGAGAAAGGGGGGAAGAAAAAAGAAAGAAAGAAAAACAAACAAAACACCTGGATCACCTGTATATAAAATACCAGAAGAGAAAACAAACAACAAAGAGCAACATAATAAAAACAACACCATCACAATAAACTAGCTAACAATAGATAACAGTAGATACTTTTTTAATTTCACCTGTTGAGAATGAAAAAAGAAAACAAGCAGAAGAAAACGAGAGCAATAGAATAAACAACATCACGATGATATATGGGAATATAACTGTAAATACTAAATATTAAACATTATTGTGCAGCACGTAAGATCGACAGCGCACAGTGTGCTTTGAGGTAGGAGCCAAAAAGGGTGTCGTTTGTGTGTGTGAGCACCCGTGTGTACACCTGTGAGCTTGTTTTTAAAAGGTTCCTTCATGTTTCTTCATGTAATGATCTGCTAGAGGGTGTGGGGAGCCACAGCCCCGTCCACCAGGGGACAGGTGTATGGAGGAGATCAAAACTCCAGACATCCAGAGGCCCTCAGAACACAAGAGACCAAGGAAGACCAACAGAGGGGCAGCCGCGCCACTCTGTATATATTTATTTTATAATTTTACATTTACAATTTTTTTTCCTGGGGACCCTGTGACACCCCATTGAAGAGCCATAGGCTGGATCTCTGAAGATGTTACTAAATTTCTATCTTGTTCAAAGAGAAGATATAAAACAAAGTTCTAAGCTAATCGACCTTAGTGTTCTCCTTTTTTAAAAAGAATCGATAAGAGAATCGATAAAGAATCGAATCGTTAAACAGAATCGAAAATGGAATCGGAATCGTGAAAATCTTATCAATACCCATCCCTATGGATTTGTCAGGTGTGAGCTTGGCCCATTCTTCCACACAAACAATCTTCCAATTCTGAAGGTTTTTTGGGCCCCTTCTATGAACTCTGAGCTTCAGTCCTTTCCATAGACTAGATTAGATTCAGTGCAGGTAATTGGCTGGGCTATCCTATCAACTTTATTTTGCTTCTATAAAATCACTTGAGAGTTTCCTTGGGTGTGTGTTTGGGATCACCCACCCTTGTTTTGTCTTCATTATCCTGGAAGATGGCAGAAGATTTTTTTTCATCAAGCATGTCTCTGTACATTTTATCATTTATCGTGCTAGTGCAGCATGCTGAAAAACAGCATGCTGCACTAGCACGTATTTTTGAGGTGATAGCCTTTTAACCTCAAAACATGGTGTGTATTATGGCATCCAAAGAGTTCAATTTTGTTCTCATTGGACCAGACTATATGCTCCCATGTTCTTCAACATGCTTTTTCTTTAGCAGTGTAGTTATGCTTGGTAGGATGCATGGAGGCCTTGGCAGTTGAGTGCATTACTTATTAAAACCATTGTACCTGCTAATTTCAGGTCTTTCTGTAGTGGTCCCTGGCTCTTGGACAACTCTTCTGATAATTAGTTTCACTCCTCTGTCTGAAATCTTGCAGGGGACACCTGTGGCCAGTTTATGGTGAAATGATGTTCTTTCCGCTTCCACATTATGGGCCTAAAAGTGCTCACTGGAACCTTCAGTAGTTTAGAAATTCTTCTGTAACCAATGCCATCAGCCCGTTTTGCAACAATAAGGTTGCAAAGGTCTTGAGAATGCTTACTGATTTGTCTATCATAAGATGGTTTTTTTGTATGACACCTTGGTAATGAGACACCTATTTTGTAGGCCAGCAGAAAATTGATAGATTTTAGCACATGTTGTGATTTTCATGTCCTTTTGCATCTTTCTTTCTACATGTGTTCAATACTTTCCCCCTATGTAATCTCATTATTTAACACAATTTATAGCCATCTATTGTTTGATTTTTTTGCATGTGAGGATTAAATGGGTTGTTAATGACATCCGGTGGGAATTTCATGTCAATTTCGAAATATATTGACTTGTTGACATGTTTAGTACCTATTTTTACCCAGTGTATCCCATATACATATAGTCCAGGTCAAAAGTTTAAGACCACACCCGTAAACCCACCCAAAACAGAAATCCAAAACAGAAAGTTCCAAACATGAACTCAGTAATGAGTAGCTCCACCATTATTGTTGATCACTTCAAAAATGTTTGCATTGTTCTTGATGCACAGTGTTTCCATGAGGTGAGTGGGAACATGTCTTTAAGTGGTGAAGACAGCCGCACAAAAGTTAGGATCTGTTTTCCATCATTGTAAACTTCCCTTGCCATCCATCCCCAAAGGTTCTCAATTGGATTTAGTTCAGGGGAACACACAGGATGGTCCAAAACAGTGATGCTGTTCTCCTGGAAGACGTCCCTTGTCCTGCAGGCATTGTGTACAGTAGCGTTGTCCTGTTGAAAAGCACAGTCGTTACCACACAGACGAGGGCCCTCAGTCATGAGGGATGCTCTCTGCAACATCTGGACATAGTCAGTGGCCATTTGATGTCCCTTTACCTCCTGAAGCTCCATTGTTCTACTAAAGAAAAAAACACCCCCTCCACTGTGGTGTGTAGAAAACATCTGCTTGTCATGCCAGTAATGTTGGAAACCATCAGGACATCAAGGTTACATTTGTTCTCATTACAGAATAAAACTTTCTTCCACCTTTCAATGTCCAATGTTTGGTGCTCTCGTGTCCAAACAGTCAGTTCTGTGGCTTTCAAGGAGATGAGGCCTTTGAAGACATCTTTTGTTTTTGAAGCCCTTCAGTCTCAGATGCCATCTGATGGTTATGGGGCTGCAGTCGGCACCAGTATTGGCCTTAATTTGGGTTGAGGATCGTCCAGTGTCTTGACGGACAGCCAATTGGATCCTCCAGCTCAGTGCTAGTGAAATTTTGGGGGGTCTTCCACTTCACTTTGTTGTTCCATAACTCTCAGGATCATTTAAGAAATTCCAAATGCCTGGGAAAGTTTTTCTTCGCCTTTGCCATCAGAAAATCATGACAGTGTGTACAGATTTGGCCTTTTAAAAACAGTCTGTTTCAGTTCAAGAGTTGTTTAAGAAATAGCATGCTCAAAAGAATGTTTCTGTTTTTCTTGAGCATTGGGATGGGGGCTGGAACCCATCCCAGCTACCATAGTGTGAGCCCTGGATAGGTCGCCAATCTAACAGAAGGCTAAAGCTGGATTGTTGAGCAGGGAGAGCACGCTTGCTGTCAGCTGCACTCCAGAGACTGTCCATCTGCCTACAGTTGTTGTCAGATGGAGGGAATATACAAAGTGTGTGTTACAACCGGTTTTTGGGTTGTAACATACAAAGAGCTCAAGTGAGAACAATTATCTTTTAAGTTTTTTTTTGTATTTCTCCTGTTCCTATTGAATTCCAGTATTGCTCCCTATCTTGACCCACTTGTCAACTAATCAACATTCAGCAGTCGCGTACATTATCCCCTTCCTGCAACATGCAGTCAGGATGTTGGAGGGCTGAATGGGTGCTCGACGGTGAAAACCCCTCTCCCCCTTAGTCCAACCGAAAAGTGTACATGAGCAGACACATTTGCAAGACTATAAATACTCCTAAACAGAGGCTACGTCCACACTAATGCATTTTCGTTTGAAAACGCATGGTTTTCTCTCCGTTTTGACCTCCCATCCACACTTAGACAGCGTTTTCGCTCATGGAAAACACAGCATTTTTTTTGCCGGACGTTTCAAAGAGCCAGAAAGTAAATAAGCGGCAGACAGAAATGAGGCAGGTCGCATGCGCAGTACTGGAACGTAAGCATTTTCGGCCGTTTCAATGTGGACGCGCAACTCTGTGAAAACAACTGACAACGCTAGTGTGGATACGGAGCGTTTTCAGACAAAAACGCTGTTTTCAAATCTATCTGGGCTAGTGTGGACGTAGATAGAGAAACAGACAACCATTTTCACTCACCTTCACACCTATGGGCAAATTATCCCCAGTTAACCTAACTCCATTAACTGCCTGTCTTTGGAAAATGGAGCCCATGAAGACCACTGTGCTGTCCTATATTTGATTTTGTAAAGCTAATAACTAAGCTGAGACATTTTTAAGGCAAATTGGAAATGGTTTAACAGAAATGTTCTAAAATTTTGATGATTTCAGATGGAATGACCAAGGTCTTAAATATAATCTGCTGCTTAGAGCCATAAGACACTTTCAAAATCTTAAGAGGTCCATGCGTTGATGGGTCAAATTGTCTTGGTAACATTTGGTAAACATTATTAAGGGTATGGCCACTGACCACTATGTATTTGTTGGTTCAGTATTTTCTCCTTATCTGGCTTCTGTGACTAAATATGCATATTTTTGTAATACATTATTTGTAATATATACCTGTTCTTGGTTAATTTTACTTAACAATGATCCAGTTTTAGCATCTGGGACCTAAACAAACTGTTAGCCAAAGTTACAAAATGAAAAAAATGTGGTGTTTGTGCCTAAATAAAATGTTTAATTATTTCTAGCAAAGTCAGGCTTTTATCCATACAAAACAGAGTACTGAAGTTCCATTCAAATGATAAAAACAGTAAAGCAGATATGTATTTTTATTTTGTTGCAGAGGGCATGTATTGACTTTGCCATAAATGCCAAACCGCTAACACGTTACATGCCTGAGAACACACAGTCCTTCCAGTACAGGATGTGGAAGTTTGTGGTATCAGCTCCGTTTGAGTACTCCATCATGATCATGATTGCTCTCAACACCGTGGTACTCATGATGAAGGTAAGAAAGCATATGAATAATAAAATACACATACAGGTGGTTTAGCTTTAGGTCACATGTTCATGAATCATGAATTCATGAACATGTGTTTATAGACTTTTATGTCTTTAGTGTTATATATGAAGTTACAGGTAGCAATCATTAGCAGGGACAGTTGGATGCTCTGGCCAAAAGTAATAAAATCCTCCAGCTGCTAACTTTAATCTCGCTGATTCACTCAGGTCATGTCTTTTTTAAAATTCTTCTCTTTTTACTAAATAAACAAAAATAACAAAATAACAAACAACAAATAAAAAAGCGTATGCAATTGTTAGTCAAAAAGTAAATTAAGTTAGCCAACTAGTTGCTGCACCTTCTTAGATGACCCTCTTAAGTTGTCACTGGTGGAAAGATAATTTTGACTCTAGGCAATCACAATTACATTTTTTAAAATTAAATTATTCTCCCATGTCTTGTAAATCGCAGAACAAAGGAAATAATTAGTCTTACCACAACACTGATCACGAGTTGGTCAGACTGGTGAAACTCCCATTTCTGTTAGTGTAAAGCTGTTTATCTACATTTAATCGCAGTTAATAGAAAAATGAGTGTGGTTCCAACAGTACATCACAGTCTGCCCACATGATATAAAAATGCTGCTGTAGTGAATGAAAGAAATGTCAGCACAACTGTTTGAACTTGAACTGTAATGAATAAATGTGTAAAATTACAGGCGGAAGTTGTATTTAACAAAGTTCTATGAAATCACAGAAGATGGCCCTTTTCTGTGGACCCATTGTATTAAAAAAACAAACAACCAAAACAAATTTATATAGCCAATAGTAATAAAAAAAAAAAAAAAAAAAAAACAGGAAACTTTTTGTTATTTGGTTACTTTCCTGCAGTAGTGAATGGCAGTGGAACAAGTCTTTATCAGCAGAAAAAGGTGTAAAACTTACATGCATGGTACCTGCACAAGCGTATTGTGTTGTGTATATTTACTCATTATTGACCATAGGCTCCATAAGCCGTTCCTAAGGCTTCTGATCAAGTTAATTAATAATAGCCCAATATTGAGCCTAATACCTTGTGTGTATTCATTGATGCTTCATCAGTGTTACAATTGCACAAATTGCTATAGTTGAACTAATAAGTGTGTGTAATCTGACTTCATTGATAGATAAAGTTGAGTATCATCTGCATAGCAGTGAAAATGTATGCTATGCCTTCTAATGATACTGCATAAAGGAAGTGTGTATAATGCTGGGCATACACTGTGCGATTTTTGGCCAATTTTGAGCCGATTTTTCAGTTGTGGTGATCAGTGGCGGAGCGGGGGGTGGCTTACTGGGCTTAAGCCCGGGTTGTTTTTTCAGAAGCCCGGGGTCTTTTGGAGTGTAATTTTTTCACAGTTAGATGCCTGGCTGACAACTGTATAAAACAAAAAACTACACACAATATTCGAAGCACATAGTGCACACTGTGGGAATTTACGACTGTGCGTAAATCCCCCCTAATATTGGTATGATCCAAGCTCAGGCACTAAGCGGGGAGGGGCAGCTGCTGCCTGCGAGTGGGCTGTTGGAGAAACGGAGCCAGGCAGACAGAGGAGAACTGAAGTTCGACCAGGTACCAAAGCAAATCATTCGTACTGTACAAATAATGTAAATATGACGGTGTATCACAAAAGACTGATATCAAACTGATCACTTGACCCATATTACATTACTCGCTCTTCAAGTGAATCAACAAATGGCGAAATGAAAAGCCGAACAACAACAATGCTGTTTCTTTAGAGAGTCTTAGCTTACATGTGTGTTTATTTCATATTTTCAGTTGTTACAGTCCACGGCTAAATAAATCAGTTTCAGTAATGTACTGATATACAAGAATGGACATAAGGGGCTTCTTTCAAAGAAAAAACTCTGGTAGTATTTTATATATTATGCTTTGTATGTTGTTCAGTATATTTCTATGCAAAACAAGAGGTATTTCAATACACAGCAGTATATTCACAGTTTAAACCAGATATTTACATACACTTTGTGGAAAACACAAGAACATTTTTTTTACTGTACAACATCAATTTAGAGTAAACTTGTTTTGTTTTGGATAAATAAATATTGAAATATCTTTTGAATTAGTTAAATGTCAGAATAAAGAGAGACAGAGCTGTCTATTTTTTATCACTTTAATCAAATTTAGGAGTACATGTACACTAAGTTTATTGTTAATTAATAAGAAAACTCCAGACAATTCCATTCTGAGCTGAAGAAGCTTCTGATTGGTTCGTAGAGTCCATGTGAGTAAATTGGTGGCACAGCTGTGGATGCATATAAGGCACATAACACAGAGTCTGTTTCTTTGACATGGGAAAATCCAGAAAAACGGGAAACGGGAAAAAATGGGAAAAACCAAAACACCAGGAAAAGAATTGTGAAGCTCCATAAGTGTGGCTCAATTTTGAATACAATTTGGTGCCATTTACAATTAAGAAATACAGATAGTTTCTCTCTTTACTCTTAAAGTTAACAAATATGTTTTTTATATTTATCAATCTAACAAAATAAACATTTAGTCTGATTTGATGTTACAATTAAAAAAGTGTTTGTGTTTTGATCTGAAGAGTATGTAAATATCTGGTTTCAACTGTATATTTGATGATTGTCAGCACAAAGAGGGAGAGAGAGGAACAGAGAGGGAGATGGAGAATGAGGACAGAACAGAGATGGAACAAGAGCAGGTGAGACACACATGTTAGTGAAATGGTTGTTTACCAAAAGTATCACCGTATTATAGGTACTCGTGTATCTTGTACCTAGTGTTTCTTTTTAGGTTTGTTATTTTTCAAGTTATATATTTATTAAGTTATGCAGGCTTGTTTGCACAACAAGGCTAAATAATTATATAAACTTTTCTGAATCTGTACTTTGGTAGAAATAAAAAATAAGTGTAGTGCAGGTCTATGATGATTTTGAGTGCTACTATCATCTAGTTTTGATTCTGGTTCTGTCTTGGTTAAGTCCTAAGTAGTCCTGATTTTGAACTGTTGTAGTCCTGTTTTAATTCCGGATCAGTTCTGGGTCTGGTTGAATTGGGGTTTAGTCCTCGTGTCTTGATACAGCCCTGATTTTGTTCTGCCTTGCTGCTTAATTAAAAGCACCCCCCCAAAAAAACAAAAAAAAAAATCCCACATGCATACTACCCTTTAGGGCTAAGCCCCGGGTGTTTCAAATGTCTGGCTCCGCCTCTGGTGTTGTCGGCCCGAGTTTCGCCTTCATCGTGTGTCGTGCATGTATCGTGTAGTATACATGGGGTAACGAGAAACTATTAACACCTCACAACCAGCTCCCGATCATCAATTGTTTGGTCGTAAGAAAATCAAACCTGTTCGAAATCCTGTCGGCCGTCGTGAGGGTGTCACCGCAGCCTCCCACACTGTGCACATGCAAACACAGAAATGAAAGTGAAAAGACGGAGCAGCACTGCAGTGCAGTGTGTAATCTGGACACACGCGATGAAAGCACAACTTGTAGAACTTTCTCATCTGAGCCTTTTCGATGTGGCCTTACAAAATTATCACGACCACAACAACTGTGAAAATAGTTGGATGGACATTGCTGCTCAATCACAGCTGCCTCATCAATATTTAGTGTGAATGCTTTTCAGCATTCACAGTATTGTTATTCAAATCTTTACTATTATTATTCCATCTTCCGTACGTTTTTTTTACTCCTACTACTTCAACACCGTTCAACTTAGAAAAACCATTCAGTCGCTATAGCAACCAGGCTCACCTGCCTGCTTAATGAGCTCTGTCTGTCACTGCCAAGATTAATCTTAAAAACTTATGTTTCATCTGCACAGTGTTTGCTCTAATTTGTGACAGCAGGAACATGAAGAACACATTGTTCCCTTTCAGTCGATTCACTCGGTAAAACACTTAAGTATGATAGTAGGATATCACGCCCTCGCGTGTCCTGGCTGACGAAACCTTTATTCACGCCTTTAAGGCAGATGACGTGTGATGACACGCGCATGGCCCCGCCTGCACATATAGCCGCTGTCATCACAGTCATCCCTCAGTTCTTATGCTCTGAGACGCTGAGAACACTTCTGCTGAGTTGAGCTAGCTAGCTGTTGCTAGCTTAACTGCCCCTGTTGGTGTTAGCCTCCACCGCGCAGTTGGTGCATAGGCTGCCCGCGGAGCGCTAATTTCAAGTTTTCCTGTGCAGCATTTTGCTTTGCATTTTAGAATGGACTCCAAACCGAAGCGAGCAAAGCGAGCTCCTTTCCGAGTCTGGAGCCCTGGCTTCGTCCGAGTCAGAAGACGAGGATCCAGTCGATGTCCCCGCAATTAGCTGGGCTGACCGCATGGAGTATGTTGACAGGTTAGCCGATGAGGAGCCGGAACCATGCAGGAGCGCTGACGGGCTTCAGCCTGGGTTGACATCGGCCTGGACATCCATGGTTTGTCGGAGGATAAGCAGGAGAGCTCATTGTCGGCCCAATGTGCCACCCCTGCAGCACCAGTCGGCCATAATAACGCCTCTCTTTTCTCCCTGTTTTGTTGTGCTGCTGAGAAGCTGCAGGTGGACTGGCCCTCTCCTCTGCTAGCTCAGAAGCCGTCACAGTTCGAAGGTTTTTTCCTCCCACCAGAGCCCACAACGGCCAAAAACTGCCTTCCCTAGTTCCCAGACTTTGTCTGCGAACTAACAGCATCATGAGACAGACCTCTGTCTACCAGCATCACTGTGCCCCTGTCATGTGAGGGCTTTGTGCAGGCAGGAGTGTTGGTAAGGAGGACCCAATGTGCAGACACTCGGAGGCAGAAAGTAAACTCAAACTCAGATTTATTGCTAGATGGCAAACAGAGAACTAGCAAAACTGGGAATACAAATACTAAACTGAAAATAACAATAACCTGAACTGGGAAACAGACAGAACACACAGCAAGATGATGGTGGGTAAGGGTAGATCGTGACACGGACACAGAGAAACACAGGGCTTAAATACACAGAGGGAGCAATCAGGAAATGGGTAACAGGAGGGAAACACAGCTGGGGCAAATCAGGCCTAACGAGACAAAGGAAGCAAAACCAGATGCATTTACATGAGACACGGACTTTCAAAGTAAAACAGGAAACATAACACAGAGACGCAAACTTGACAAGGGGATACAGCTGACAGGGGAGACAGAGCAACTAGAGAACACAGAGACATAAACCATTAGACAGAACTCTAACAAAGAAACCAAAGACTAGAAATGATAAATAATATAATAAACTCAAAACCCTGGGTCAACGACCCAGGCATCCTAACAGCCCGGCTATGGACAGTACATGGAATTGGACGGCGTCTGGCTTAGCTAACCCACCCCCTATGGAGCCGTCTCTGGCTGCTTATCTGGCCCCGTCCCATAACCATGATGTCGGCGGCTCCGCAACTCTGCCGTCCAAGCACTGCAGATTCTCTACTTCGCAACTGGAAAGATTTATCGGGCTAAGGCCGGCACTACTCACGCCATGAGCTCCGTCACCATGCTCCAGACGTACCAGGCAATGTGCCTGGCGGAGCTCGGATCGCTGGTTCCTGATGACAGCCCGCTGGCACCTCTTCTTAACGAGGTCAGAGTCGCCACAGATTACATCCTCCGTGCGTCTTGCTGTGCAGCGCTCTCCCTGGGCAGAGGGATGGCTTCGGCAGTAGTGGCACAGAGGCACCTGTGGCTGACCCTCTCTGATGTCCCAGATAGGGACAGAGCTGGCCCAAGCTCCACGCCAGTCGGCCTGGAGCAAAGGCCCACTCTCGGGCCCCCGACGGGACCTGACGACCAGGAGGAAGAAGCCTCAGCCCTCCTAGCTGTGGTTTCGAGTGGAGAAGGGGGCCGGCGGCAGGGAGACGCTGCTTTTACCCCTCTGTTGCCGCCCAAGAGGTGTCACTTAAGCTCTGTTCAGGTTGTCAGCCCCAGAAGGCACAAACCCCCTGCACACAAAATGCCTCAGGTTGTAACTCCCTGTTCAGGTGTGTTAAATGTTCAGGTGACCACATCAAGTGTTCCTGCTGTTTTTCATTGTTGTGCCCCAGGAAAGGTGCCTCCAACAAAATGTATGAATGTACAAGTTCCCATGTTACAATCTGTGAACTTTCAAAAGAGCTCACTAATCCCGAGTCAGCAGATTTCTTTCCTTGGTTTGGAAATATGCTCGCTTTCCAGCCGCGCACGTTTGTCGGAGCACAGAGTGGCCGCGTTTCATCGCTGCCTCACTCAGTTTCAGCTGGGACGCAGACTGCGTTTCCAGACGATATTACATTTGTTGGGCATGATGGCATCTATGATCGCTGTAGTGCCACTTGGACTGTTAAAAATGAGAGCGGTGGACTCTCTCTCACCGCCTATGTGCATCGCATTTCAGTGCTCTATTGTGGATGTTTTGACATTCCTGCAGGAGCTGCTGGAAAAGGGCCTTTCATTTTCGACAATTAAGGTTTATTTAACAGCTATATCTGCTGGTCATATTGGCTTTGATGGGGTGACACCAGGTGCACATCCCCTTGCCATACGTTTTCTGAAAGGGGTTCGCTGGCTGAGACCCGTGCTTAAGTCCAGTGTCCCTGCTTGGGACTTATCTTTGGTGCTGGAGGCCCTTTGTTTGAACCCATTGAGTCTGTGGATATGAAATTTCTTTCATATAAGACTGCGTTACTTCTCGCTTTGGCTTCGGCAAGGCGAGTGGGTGACCTTCATGCTCTGTCTGTGCATCCCTCCTGCACACAGTTCTCTCCTGATGGCCACAAGGTCGTATTGCGTTCAAATGCTGCCTATTTTCCCAAGATCATGCCTGCATCTTATAGCTCAATGTAGTTTGAGTTGCTGAGCTTTTGCTCCCCTCCTTTTGCATCTGAGCAGCAGAAGAGGATGCATTCTCTTTGTCCAGTGCGTGTGCTACGCACCTACATTGAGCGCACTCAGAATGTGCGTTTATGTGACCAGCTGTTTGTCTGCTTCGCTAATCCAAATAGAGGTAGAGGTCTGTCCAAACGGAGGCTGTCCCACTGGATTATAGAAGCTATCTCACTGGCATACGGCACCAGAGGTCTTGCTTTGCCCCAGGGGGTGAGAGCTCATTCCACTTCTGCATGGCAACCTCATGGGCTCTTTTTAAAGAGGTGCCTGTAGCTGATATTTGTGAGGCAGCTAGTTGGGCATCACCGCACACTTTTGTGCGGTTTTATCGGTTGGACGTTACAGCCCCTTCGGTGGCTCATACTGTCCTTTCTGCTGGGTCTACCGCTCACTAAGGATGTCTTGGTCTGATTCCAGTTCGGTGGCTGCTCTGCGGAGCGTGTATATATGTCCCATACTTATGTCTTGTACCGAGTGAATCGACTGAAAGGGAACGAATAGTTATGTCTATAATTTCTGCTCCCTGAAGGAGAGGAACGAGGTACAACACAAGGTGGCCCCACTGAGCAGTTTGGCTCAGTGAAGAGCAGCTATTGAACTGAGGGATGACTGTGATGACAGCGGCTATATGTGCAGGTGGGGCCGTGCACGTCATCTGCCTTAAAGGCGTGAATGAAGATTTCTTCAGCCAAGACACGCAAGGGCGTGATATCTCATACTTATGTGTTGTACCTTGTTCCTCTCCTTCAGGGAACAGAAGTTATAGACATAACTATTCGTTGTGTAGAACAGGTCCTCGGGATATTCACCTTTTGAAAATGATTTTGATGGGAGTTAGGGTCTTGGATTTAGAAGCAATTGTTCAACAGGTGCACCGAGGCATATTTGACAGGGTTTTGCCACAGAGTAGTAGTATATCAGTAGTTAGTCCTGGACAACTGGATCAAGCATTCTGATTGGCCCATGAAATTCAGGCTTCTGTTTGATTGGTGGATTTGTTATTAGCAGATAGGTGGTTCAAACCTGGGCATTTGGAGTCAGTTGATGACTTTAAGAATCATCCTTTCTGACTGGATCATTAAAACTTACAGCATTGATCTTTCTGTAGTGAATTCTCCCACATTTCAGTGATTTGGTGATTAAAAGAATATGAACTTTTAATATTCATTCAGATGCTTTGTGACTCAAAACTACTTTCAAACTTCTTCTGTGTTAACATCAGCTTTTAGCAGTTCTGCACTTTTGTTTTCAGGTGAATAATTCTGTATTTTTCATCTCATTAAACATTTTTTTTACTTAAATTCAGCATTTATTTCATTTCAGCTCAAAACATTCAGCTATCAGCAATCACACTGCAGTTTCTTCAGAAAATGGATTTTCTAGTTTTCATTAGCAATTTAGCAACGTTGATGGTGGTGGTGGATGTGTCTATGTGTGAGTGAAAGACAGAGAGGGAGAGCGAGAGACAGATTTTGTGTTATAACTTTCATGTTAGACACACGCAAGTGTGAGCACTCGGGCCATATAGTGTGAGACCCTGCATTGTGCTCTACGAACTTCTAACCCCTGAGAGTCAATCATACAGTTTGAGCAGGAGCTGAATAACGCGAAAAAATTGCACAGTGTATGCCCAGCTTAAGGTAAAAAGAACTGATCCTAGCACTGAACCCTGTTGAACACCATAATTAACCTTAGTGTGTGAAGAGGACTCTCCATTTACAAAAAATAGGACTGTTAAATAACACAGACCACTGTCCACTGTCAGAGGCCATAAGAAGATTGTAACCTTGACTAATGCTTTTTCTGTACAGAAGAGAATGTTTAACAATCTAGTGTTTTACTCTTTGCTGCAGCTGTACATTCTATTCTGTCTTTTAATTTTTGTTTAAAACTTTTTTTTGCTAATTTGTGCTTTGTTTTTGGTGGTCTGGGAGGTGACACAGGCTACTTCCACACTAATGCGTTTTTGTTTGAAAACGCATAGTTTTCTCTCCGTTTTGGCCTCATTCGTCAAATCTTGACAACATTTTCACTCATGGAAAGCGCTCTATAAAATGCATACATTTGAAAACGGTGCTTTCGTGTCGCAGTGTGGATGCAGACTTTATAAAACGATGACGCATGTCAGTCATATGATGCAGTCATGTGACCAATTAAACAGAGATAGCGGAGGGCATTATACAGCAGTTGTTTTGTTTGCTCTCAATTTTGACAGCCCTATTAAAGATTGATATCAGTCTGTACATGCTCCAGATAGCTTTTCTTCAAATTCTTTAATTCTCACTCGCTTTTGCAACTTTGTACTTTTGTGTTACTCGCAGCAACAACTCCTCCTCATTGTTAGTCCATTTAAAAAACTCAGTGGTTTTCCTGTGGGACTGTGTTCCTTGTTCCTGTGTTTCTTGTTCCTTGCGACTGTGGACGTAGCCACAGTCCCAAGGGGATGGGGTTTTGGAGGGATAATAGTCCCATAATAGTCAAACACAAAGGGGCCCGGAGGTAATCCCTGATGAAACCCTACCCCCACCTTGAATCTTTCATTTCTACGTGTGAATTTCAAATTTTGTCTAATTTATACCATTGAGACCTGCTCTTAAAAACTAACATAGATGTAGCACTGTTTTTGTAGATGTTTTAAGAAATATGTGCGCAAAGTTTTTAGAACATGTTTAATTTAGTGGCAGATTGTACAGAACGTGATTTCGCCAAGTTGGTTGGATAGATGCGATTAGTAGAATCAGTTAGCTCAGCGGTCCCCAACCTTTTTGGCGCCACGGACCGGTTTATGCCCGACAATATTTTCACGGACCGGCCTTTAAGGTGTCGCGGATAAATACAACAAAATAAAACTAGTACCGGTACCGATAAAAAAAAGATTTATTCATAACACACGTGAAAAGACCCAGGAAAACCGAGTAAACGATAAAAACGATAACAAAATAACGCTGAAAACCGATAAAAACCCTGAAAACCATACATTTCACACCTGAGCCTCAACTCTTGCGGCCCGGTACCAAACGACTCACGGACCGGTACTGGTCCAAGGCCCGGGGGTTGGGGACCACTGAGTTAGCTAACTGAATTAGTTTCTGTTAGCTAACTAGCATCAGACCCAGTTCTTCATTGTCTGACTAGCTACACTGACATGGGAAAATCCACCTGTTAGCCGTAAGGTTCAGGTTTGTAAAAAACGTTTTGAATAAGGACAGTGTGGAAGACAGCCCGTTTGATTCAGGTGACAGGTGGTTTACCGGGCCAACAAGCTAGAGTCAAAAACTCTTATTTTCCTCATCTAGCAGGGTGTTCAAAGCAGCGCAATCAGGTGATGCGATAAGTGGTATTTTATGGAATAAAACAATCTTTCTTTTCCCAAGCAGATCCAAACAGTTTACACTAGTGAGTAATACATTCACATCACATCACAAACATAACTGTGTTGTTTGTTTTTTTACCTCAGGAAATACATCAGCATATCTGCAGGAAAAATTGGTTAATATGTGTGGTAGGCGGAACTAGCCAGACAACAGAGAGCCACTGAATGCTTAACAGTCAGAGAAAAGTGAATAGTGTATCCTTAGTTTTAACTTAAAATTCATGGTTGCAGCAAAGGGCAGCACAAAAGTGATCCACTTAAACTGATTTTTAGTTTTAGTGTCCTTTATTTACCCTGAGTTATTGTTTTTGTTAGTAGTTAGCTAACACAAACAGTGTCAGTCTATTACTAGCAACTAACCAACCCGGTGATGTCACATGTTTTAAAATCTTTAAGCACGTATTTCTTGAGTCCAGCTATAGAGTTATAGTTATGTCAGTTTTTGAGAACAGGATATGTTATAAATTAGCCTTTCTACATGTATTGTCCACTTTCCTTCCATCTGTATCAAGATTTTCATATTTTAAGCACTATGGGGTATAGTCTCCATATAATGGACATAGAAGGAACGCATTAGCCTGACACACTGAGGAGGAAAAGCTAATCGTTATTCGTCACCTTAAAATGTGCCTTAACGTCTCATTTGCCCTTCTCTTGTAGTTCTATGGAGCTCCAGAGTTCTATGAAGTAATGCTAAAGAACCTCAACATAGTGTTCACCACTCTCTTCTCTCTGGAATGTATTCTCAAGATCATTGCTTTTGGGCCATTGGTGGGTAGTCATTATAAAGCAACTCTAAATACTCTTAAAGGTAAAGCACAGCTCCTGATTTTATTGTTTTTTGTTTTGTTTTTGTTTTTTTGCTTTTTTTCTTCAGAACTACCTAAAGGATGCTTGGAACGTGTTTGACTTTGTGACAGTGTTGGGAAGCATTACTGACATCCTGGTGACGGAAATCAATGTAAGAGCACTTTTTCCCACCCACCTCACTCTCACTTAAATATTTCATGGGATACATAAAAACACTGCAGTTTAGAAAATTAACTGGGGCTTAGCAAGCAAGCTAACTAGCCAGTGGTCAGTCACATGGCAGAGTCAAAAAAGGCAATATAGCTGGGGAAAAGGAAAGGATTTGAGGTTGTAATGTTTTGATACGATGCAATAATTACAGGACAGGTGTTTTTCTGAATCCACATTAGAGAGTAACCTTCAATGTGTGATATTCGGCTGAGTTATATTTTACAGTGTTTTTGCATATTTTGTGGGTAGTTTCTTTATTTATTCCAGACTTTTCAGTCTACTATAAGTATATCTATATTATACTATACTATAAGTATATCTCTGTACACATGTGTGTATATGTATCTGCATACGATTATTTGCTGATTGTTATCAGTTTATGCTGTACAATATGACTGTTTGTGTTCTCTTGCCTCTCTTTCCCAACTCTTTCTGTCATTCTACACATTTGTTGTTGATTGTCGTCAATGGTGTTGGCATGCCATGGTCCAAAAACATCACTAGACTACGGTGAGTGGGTTTCTGTAAATAAAACTGTCCCATGATAAAAACATTTTCATGCTGGTGATGTAGGGAAAAGAAACCCTGTAAACCTGCAGTTTACATCTTGCTAGCAGTCTAATGAACTTCTAGCAAGATTTAAACTGCATCTTAAATCAGTAAACTTTATTTTACCCACAATATTTTTTGGATTGTCTTTAGACTTCACAAAAACATATTAGCGGACATCAGTACTTGATAGCCATGGTATCCAGGCTAAGAACATGTAACATACTTTAAATAAATAGTTTTGAGTAAATAAACACTGTAAAATTCAAGTTTTTTGTATATGTGTGTATATATATATATATATATACACACACACACACACACACACACACACACACACACACACACCCATTGAATGTCTCCCTAATTCTGAGTTCTCAAGGTTGGCAAGTACGGGGAATCACCCCTTACTGCCACACCCCACTTGCTTAATTGGCGCAATTAAATTAACTTTAATGCACATGTAAAAAAACAAAACAACAACACAGAAATCAATTATTTTTATACAATAATTTAATAGATTCAACATCTTTCTTCAACAGAATTGCAGACTGCACAGATGATACCCTACCAAAAGAAAAAGTACTATAGCTTACTAGGGTATATATTAGACTTAATTGTTGCTGTATATAGTAATGGACTTCTATACATTTTACATCAGATTAAAACTTTGGGTGTAAGATTCAGATAATTATTTATTAAAAACGAGACATTTTAAATGAGAATAAGAAAGAAAAGTATTTCTTTGTACCCCTCTTTCCCTGTTAATGCCCTACCTGCCCCCCTGGCAAAACCTTGCTAGACCCGCCCCTGCACAGTTACCAGCCGTCAGCTACATAGAAAAGGATCCTGGTGTAGAAAGTAATATTAAATAAATTCTAACAACAGCTTATCAAGCTTAAACGTGCTGCTGTTGTTCAGCCCCTGGTTTCCTCTTTCTGGTGCAAAGTGGGCCAAAAACAAACAAGAGAGATGGGAGTCGCGAAAGAAAAGCTGATCAGCTGATCATTGATCAGTTTCATGATTGAAGTAGCAACAGGAGAGGGAGGGAGAGAGAAGACGCAGTCGTTCCATATATCGGTTGTTAAGCTTAACATGGGAATGCTTTACAGACATTCAGAGATGAACTTACACACTTGCTTTACTTCTCTCTGGGATAACTTTCTCAGAGATGAAATGCCGGTTTGGTAGCGAGGCTCCAAATGCTCAACCAGACCACTGAGAGGTCTCGCACACCACAGCCACTCTATCACGTGATGCATACTGCTCCGTAAGGTTATGAGCTGAGTTATGCCATGTCTCTAGTTTTGTGAGGTGCTTTTGTGATATTTAATGGATGTGATTACATTTTTTTATTTCTCTCCGATATCCAATCCAGAAATTTAGGTCAGTATCGGACCGATACGTAATATCGGATCGGTCCATCCCTAGTCGTTGATGGTCATGATAATTGCGTATTAATGATCAAGAAACTGATCCCATGAGAAAAAATATTTTCTGCTCCAAATTGATGCCATTTAGGTATCTAAAAATCTTAGACAGGTTTGAATCTCAGTGAAAATGTCGTGAATGTGATAAATAAAAAGGAAGTTACCTCGGATTTTTGAATTGATAACATCGGTGGATCTACTAAATACCTTGGACAAGTTTGACTCTGGGTGGCTGTAGCTCCGGTGGTAGAGCAGGTCACCTACAAACCGGAAAATTTGCGGTTCAATCCCAGTCTGCATGCCAAATGTCGTTGGTCAAGATACTAACCCCATGTTGCTCTCCGATGCATCCATTGGAGTATGAATGCCTGTGAATGTTAGATAGTAAGCACTAAGAAACAGCTTAGAAAAAAGTGCTTGGGTGAATGTACAAGTTGTATAAAGTACTTTGAGTGCTCAGATAGAGTAGAAAAGCGCTAAATAAGAACCAGTCAATTTACCATTCACTCCCGGTGACCTTAACCTCAAGGTCAGAGAAAGTTTTCTGAAAATCTTGTGAATGTAATAACTTGAGAACAAGGTCACATAAGATTTCAAAATTGGTACCATAGGTGTGTATACTAGGAGGCTTCCTTTGCTCCTTTGTCAACCAGTCTGTGCACTGTTGTCTAAGGTTATGAGTAAATGGAGCCATCTGGAAAACCTTTGTGCCCCCTTTTAGTGATAATTCTTAAAGCACTGTGATGAACACCATTTAGCGATCTTGAATGTATTGACCTTGTATGCTTTTGCCACATGTGATTGTTTGTAACCAGCTGACTTCCATAAGTGTGTTTAACATTGAGCAATGATATTTGGTGGATAAGTGCTCCCTATCTTATCTGTGTCTAACAGGACAGGCTGCTCAACCTGAGCTTTCTGAGGCTCTTTAGAGCTGCTCGACTCATAAAGCTGCTGAGGCAGGGATACACCATCCGCATTTTGCTGTGGACCTTTGTTCAGTCTTTTAAGGTGCTCATAAACAGTACAATGCTTACATATTCTTGACTAGCCCTGATATTCACATTTTCTGTACACTTCCAAAGCCACATACAGTAATTTCCTGCACACACTTCTACACTGCCTAGAAGAACTCAGAGTGGGTATTTAAAATGAAATACGTTTTGTTTCCTGTTGTTCCCTTTAGGCCCTGCCTTATGTTTGTCTACTGATTGCCATGCTGTTCTTTATCTACGCCATCATTGGAATGCAGGTGTGTGATGCTACTCGGTCAGAGAATGTGATATTCATGCAGTAATTTACGATTACAATATTGTGGCCTGAATCCATGTTTCTGCTCTAGGTGTTTGGCAACATTGAGCTGAATGAGGATACAGCTATAAATCACCACAACAACTTCCGCACATTCCTTCAGGCTCTCATGCTACTTTTCAGGTATACATAACTTAAATATATACATTGGTCCATAAGCACATTAAGCAAATAGTTTTATCACTCAGTTGTAAATGCTGATCGGGTTTGCTGTCATCTTACCAGGCAGTTTGTCAATGTGATAGTGCCTGAAGATGGCTGTTCGGTGATTGTCATTCACAGTGGACATAGATGGCCTATTTTACTTGTTTTCAAACCATCTGTCCTCTGGGTCCAAAGTATGAACATTGGTAGCCTCCAAAGAGTGTCCTTTATCCTTTAGCTCCAGATGTACAGCTGAGTCTTGTTGTGTCGAGGGGGCTCTTATATGTTGAAGCCATCCATTTATGGAGTGGCTGTTTGGTTGCTCCAACGTAGAGGTCCAAGCGCTCCTCGCTGCACTGCACATAATAAATTGCAAGCTCACAAAAAAGTTTTGTCTCACTCCTATTTCTTCTTGTTGCATGTTGAAGCTCTACTTGGAACCTTGTTAAGGTCCAACCATCCGGGCACTTGGTTATGGCGTTCCATCTTGCACCCTGCTGTTATGTGCAGGATTGTCTCAGGGGCATCTTCACACAGCCTTCACCTGGGGTCTTGCCTGGTATGGTAGACGTGAGCACGTGGTTGGTTGGGGCCATCTTCCTGATATTTGTTGTCTCATCCTGGACCGTGGTGCTAACACTCACCAGTTCCCGGCCTCCTTCCTTCCATTTAGCATACAGCTTCAGGGTGCTGGACTTGGACTGAAACCCTCCATGAATGATCAGGAGCTTCCTTGTCTTGATGTCAGTGGCCTTCTATGTCCTCCTTTCCCCAGCTTATTGTCCCAGCAGGGTTAATCATGGGCAGGGCGTAAGTGTTGATACCCCAGATCTTGTTCTTACCGTTCAGCTGACTCATCAGGACTTGCCTGACCCTCTGCAGGTACTTGGTGGTTGCAGCTTTCCCAGCAGCCTCGTCATGGTTTCCATTTTCCTGTGGGATCCCCAGGTATTTGTAGTGGTCCTTTATGTCTGCATTGTTGCCTAGTTCGATCCCCTCAGTTCTGACTACCTTCCCTCTCTTTGTTATTGTTGGGTCTGTGTTTCCACAAGCCCCGCTAGTTTAGAGACTTATTCATCATGAAGAACACAAGACAATCAATTTACTTGCAAGGGAGGCCTCGTCAGTATCTCAGGAACGCACTTCGTATCCTACCACAAAATGACCCCAAATCCGGCCTCCGCTTGCTGCCTTTTATTGGAAAAACAGTTCAAACAATACACATCACAGCAAAAGCACCTCCCACCGTAAAACCCCCCAATGGTTCTAAGACAAGGCACTATGTGTGTGTATGTGTAAACATCTATATGCATATGCAAGAATGTGTGTGTGTGTGTGTGTGTGTGTGTGTGTGTTTGAGTGAGTGTGTGAGAATGTGTGTCTCTCTGTGTGCGTGACTTCCAACTGTTTCTAGCAACATCCTTAGTCATAAAATGGTAATCTCCCCCACACCCAATATATGGTTCAATTCCTGTATTGGTTCACCATGCAGAACACAGTGAAGCCACAAAAGGGCAGGAAGCTTACCACACAAGAATCAGATCTTTCAGATAGGATGTATCTGCAATAAAACCTCCCCCAGCACAGAGTGGCTGGAGAGGTGGTCAGAGACAAAGGAATGGCTTTGATCCTACTGCTTGAACTAAGACTTTACAAATTTAGGAACCACAATGACACATTCAGCAATTTGACTTAACATTCCCCCCTTTTTGTCATTGTATACTTAAATTTCAACTTATGCACCCTTGTTTTTGGCAGTGTCAGTGTAGATTTCATTCATACACAGTTCCTCACGTCTCATTCACCTCCTATTGCAGCAAAAGTTCACAGTTAATTTCATGTAAGCAGTTAACCTGCTTCTAATTGATCTCATACACAGTAACCTACATCCTGCAAGTAAACAAATGAGTGTCAACAGTCAAACAAAAAGAATCAACATTCTCAAAAATCATATGTCACTACAATCCAAACGTATACAGACATAGGCATTCAAACACATCAGTTGATTTTATTGTTTGTCCATGTGGCTTTCAGCTAACTTCAAAGCTGTAGCCTGGTCAAAACCCTTCTTTATGACTCCTATCAACCACCCCAAATCTTCTCACTGTAGGCATCCTGTGGGGGTTAGAGTCAACTGGTGAATTATCTGCATTTATAACTCTTCTCCTGTCCTGTTGTCACCGCAGAAAAAGATTTTTAAAAGGAAATTGGATCAAGTTGTTTATGATCTTCCCCCCCCTTTTTGAGTCATATCCATCCATGGCTCAAAACTTCAACCAGCTTAGAGAAGTTGACATGATGTAAATGTAGACAAAAGGCTCGTCTGTTTACATCTCTCCCTCGCAGAAAGCTTCTCTGCAGTGCATCAAATCTG